>NC_087203.1:80204860-80212360 GCF_015104395.2 Macrobrachium nipponense | reverse complement strand
GTTTGTGTGCGAGACAGAGAGAGGGATATAACTAAGAGAGAGAGAGAGAGAGAGAGAGAGAGAGAGAGAGAGAGAGAGAGAGAGAGAGAGCAGTTTCCTCTGGGGTCATATACGTAATTTCCTTGAAGTCGTCTCATTAGCTAGGGTTCTTTGCATCAGTAATCACGGCGGTTCATTAATGGCAGGTCACGCAGCATTCTCCCAAGTTCTTATTTCATGAGTCATTAAGATTCCACCAATGGCTGACAAACGCCATTTCAGTCATTGAGGAAAACTTCGGGCATTTTCCGACATCTCTGTTCGTAACGTTTCGTAACTGAGAGGGCCACGTGTCTCTCCCTTCAACAGGAATGGAATGGAATAGAATAGCGAGTTTCGGCCAAAGGCCAAGCGCCGGGACCTAAGAGGTCATTCAGCGGCGGAAGGGAAATTGAGAGTAAGTAGGTTTGAAAGTGGACAGTACGAAGAGACAAAGAGAATATGAATGGAGGTATAGTAAAACGAATGAAAAGAGTTGCAGCTAGGGGCCGAAGGGATGCTGCTAAGAACCTTTACCTTTAGTAATGCCTAGAGTGCACCCCATGAGGTGCACTGACGGCAGTAACCCCCTACGTGTCTCTCCCCTTAATAGCCTCGAGAAATCAGCAATCATCCGGATCTCATAATACTAGGATCAACAGAAATCACTTTACCATGTTCCTATCAGATCCCCAAGCTTCTTTTCTTCTTTTTAATATTCAACCCCATATATTATATATATATATATATATATATATATATATATTATTTATAAATATATATACAGACATATAAATACAATCACACACACACACACATATATATATATACACACACACATATATGCGTGTATGCACTCGCGTGTGTGCGTGCGTATTTAATGGGCGGATGAAACGCATGGATTAAAAGTTAATATATTTGGGCTAGAAAGGGCCGGCCTGATTAAACTGGAGTGTTCCCTTATGATGACAAAGTGAACTCATTAACATTCAGTGGTAGAATTAAAGCTCGAGAGAGAGAGAGAGAGAGAGAGAGAGAGAGAGAGACTTACAACTCATCATATATGTGCAAATGATTCACTATTTTTCAACCTGTTTACACGTGCAGTAACTTAATTTTTCCAGTTTTTATACCTCGGAAAATCGACAAGAAAAGTGAAGATACAGTTTTCATTAGCATTCGTTCATCGAATTTCCCATTTGTTTTTACTGAAAAGACATTCTCGCTAAAGTTACTGTAGAATATGGAAATGCAATGCAAATTATATCATATAAGTTAAAACTACAAAACAAAACCGTTCAAATACTTCGGCAATATTTACTCGTTTTCCTTTATGAACGAGAATATTATTGCATCATCGTAAGTGGTGAGTGTAATGATTTTAGTGTCTACAAATTTATGTTTGTATTCCAAAGCGTTTAAAGTCAGCTGGCGTCAATGGCAGTCAATGTTCCGACGGCTAAGGTAGGTTGAGCAAATCTAGTTGCACCCGCAAGAGCGTTTTCTATGATGTGAGGAGGAGCTTGAGAACTTCGAGCGGGAAAGCGCAAATCACTGGCTACTGGCTTACGTAACAGATTTCACACTTTGATTACTTTGACGTTTACATGGATCTATCATTTTTTAAAAAGAAATCTTTATTAAAGTTAAAGTAGCATGTCAGCTCAAAGATTTTCTGGCTATGCTCCCATTACAAAGCAGTTGGTTGTTAGCCTACACGGCTGCATTACTTGCCGCGAGGCTGAAAGATCTCCCAACACACCAGCATTTTTTGCACGACATAAAATTGCCTGTGTAATACATACCGAGTTATTTGTGGTAATAAATATTTTTACTTAACACAGCTTTTTTCGTGAATGATTTGTGGATGAAAAATGATTTTCAAAAGTACAGACTATATCAAGAGAGCAAGAATGACCGCAGTCTGTGTTTGAAATTTTCCGTCTTTTTATAATCTTTGAATGTTACAGCAACTGTCGAATGAAATCTAGATTATTGTATGAATTTCTTAGAGAATTAACTTGAATAATATGGTCCTTTCAAATTTTATCTACCATAGTGCAGCACGACCTTGGCAACCATATCCCTCTGTTTCCCACACATCTGTGCACCGAATCACCGCTCTTTCTTCTGCCTTTCCCCATCACAAGTCCGTCACCAATACTAAAAATCTGTCTCTCTCTCTCTCTCTCTCTCTCTCCTCTCTCGCTCTCTCTCTCTCTCTATCTCTCTCTTCTCTCATCTCTCTCTCTTTCTCCAAATTTCTAAAACATCTTTAAAAATGTATATCATCATTCCATCTCCAAAGAAAATATAATGAAATTAAGTAGTTATAAATAGGCCAATGCTTTCACGTAAGCAGATTTTACTCTCTCTCTCTCTCTCTCTCTCTCTCTCTCTCTCTCTCTCTCTCTCTCTCTCCACTTTTAAAACACATTAGAAAAAAATATCATCATTCAATCTCTCAAAGTAAATATAATGAATTAAGTATCTCTTTAGATAGGCCTATGCTTGTTGCGCTCTCTCTCTCTCTCTCTCTCTCTCTCTCTCTCTCTCTCTCTCTCTCTCTCGTCATAATATTCATTCTTTACTGTATTGTTCCGCGTGATTTCCACAAGTACTGCCCAAATTTTAAAAAATTTTCTCTCATTATGTAAGATCAGTCTTCAAGTACGCATGAATTTTACGTTAGTTAGTGTCAAACATCACTTATAATTAAGGTTTCACAGTAGGTTTTAAAAAAGGATGATCCATATTCTACTCTGAACAGATTTTACCACCAAACCAACATTAACGAATAATATAGAGCCTGTTACTACATTAAAGTATAAATGTTTATACGACTTCTACAGAATCTTTATGGTGTAAAGTTAATGGAAATTTAGAAAGCAACAAACGCTATGATTTTGAAGCTCCGGTCCCTTTCTAGAGTTGCCGGGTGTGGTATTATTGAGCAGTATGTGTCCGAAGATTTCAGAAAACTGTATCTTCACTGTACAAAACCATCTTCTTCCGTGTAAATTCAACTTTGACCTAGGACTGATATTATCTAGTAGAATGTTATCAGTGGTTTATGCAACAATTACAATAAGAAAAGTATGACATGTTTACACCTAAGGTTTAAAAGAAAGATCCCAGAAAATCTTTTCCTGACCAGTATCTTGACGCACAAATTAGTACTAAGTAGTAAATAACATTTATAGTTTTCTGTTGTAGAAAACTATTGAATTGGCTTTGTCTGTCCGTGTGTACTTTTTCTGTCCGCCCTCAGATCTTTAAAACTACTGATGATAGAGGGCTGCAAATTGGTATGTTGATCATCCACCATCCAATCTTCAAACACCAAACTGCAGCCCTCTAGCCTCAGTAGTGTTATTTTATTAAAGGTTGAAGTTTGCTACGATCATGCCTCTGGCAGCATTATAAGAGAGGTCACCACTGGGCTGTGGCTGAAAGTTTTCATGGACCCCGATTCATACAGCATTATCCGCTGTACAGAAAACTCAATTACGTCGAAGAATTTAGGCGGACTTTTTACTTGTTCATATTTGTGCACCGTTGAAGCGCGTATGTTCGCTACAGTGATGACATACAAGCGAAAACTTAGATGAACTTAATTTGTCAAAAGTTTAGGCCTGTTTGCGACGCTGTTTCATGCCAGTAAATGAATCAATGACTGTCTCCTTGGTGAAACGTTTGGCCATAAGATGCCACAAGACGCCAGAAAACCTATTTGTGTGACGTCGCACCTCATACTCATTATTGGACCAATGTAAACTTATATTGGGTAGAAATTGAATCAGTGAAAAGGTATCCCGGAGTAATGGGTTAAGCCTTGCTTTTGTAGAGATAATATAACATGTTAACTTTTCCGGTGGTGAACCATTCCTTCATATTTTAACAAATTTCCTCATGTTTCGATCGGATGACATGTCATCAGAAAATCGGTGGCTCAATCACGTTGCTACGCTGATCCAAATTTGCAGCAGAGGATTTTTAAACAAAACGTTTCGAAGGAAATGGACTGAACACGGCGTAGCCTACCAATGGCTACCCAGGTTCCTAGACCTGATCCTCAAGATCATTTCTCATGGAGACACCATTAACCAGCTGTTTATACTTTCAGACCAAGAACAACGCGTTCTATAAAAGATACATTGGTATTAGAATTTGAAGCAGCCACAAGAATCCTAATATGTTTAAAATTTGCATAGGTTTTGCATCAGATGGCTCACATAATGTTTAAGGTAAGATTTCGGAAACGGAATACAATGGGATTAAACTTAACGAAAAGATTCTCCCAAATGAGAAACTCCGGATTTACTTATCAATCACTAACAACTTTTGTTTTTAGAATAACTTTGAACACACACAGGAAGTCCAAATTCATGGGCATATTACCCAAACAAAAGGAGAGCTCCAATGTCCTATTTTTTATTCGATAATGTAGTAGCAATGCCCAGCAAACACCTTCCCTTTCAGTTCAGTAAAAATCATATTTGAAATTGAGATACAATGCCTTAAGATGACAATGAAATACATTCCCTTTCAACACTTGTAAGACCATGCAGTACACACGTGTTATTTAGTGGAATAAGACCAACCCAATTAAAGTTTGTATTAAACTCATTTTTTGTCATACGTATTATCATACTTTTCAAGCTCTTGAACACAAAATTTCAGTAACTCACAAAACAAGTAGTAAAATGAGCGAGAAAATGCTTATTCTTGAAGCGTCATCTGAAGTTTTACGCGAGGATGGAAAAATGATCGCGTGAATATTTCCACGGTGTTTTATGTATATACTCATTCTCAGCTTATACACATTCTTTTAAGCATCTAAAAACTACTACTTTGCTATCCTTCCTACAAATTTTGTCAACATATAAGCATTCTATAGAAGTGCGCATATCTTTTAAGGATAATAATATGGTGAAAACCCATATGCAGAAATAAATTATACAATAGCGTATCTGTACCATAAGAGAACCTACTACTACTACTACTATACTACTACTACTACTACTACTACCTACTACTACTACTTAACTAACTACAACTAACTAACTAACTAACTACTGACTTAATAATAATAATAATAATAATAATAATAATAATAATAATAATAATAATACACAAAGCTATGATGGAACCAATAAATGATTCATAAACTACAAGCTCGTTCTTATTATCGCTGCAAAGGCACGAAGGCCAAATGAATATCGATAACAATGACCAGAGAGAATCCTGAAAGCGGAGGAAAGCCACAACCGCTTTCGAATCCTTCAGCTTGAACCCTGACCTCTGCCGCGAGGCGCATCCTTAATATTGCATGGGGTCATGACTTCGAGTCCGTGCCTGGATCCGTTACCACAGCCCCTCTACTGGTTCATTCAAGAAGAGTTGTGAACTTGGCATTAAGGTGTAACTTATCCTACGAAGGTGAACTTGGGTTATTTACAGTATTTCTTACTGATCGGTTTTCGTACATTCTAAGGATTCTCTCCCAGACATACAAAATTACTGATCGGCTTACGTACATTCTAAGGATTCTCTCCCAGACATATAAAATGACTTCACTGAGGATTTTTTAACACTGGCATTCGGGTTTCTTATACACCATTGTAATTCCGCTAAATTCTTCTTGCACATGTTTGCAATGCTCAGTCAAGCTTCGTTTTGTACAAAGCAAGGGGTTAGTTAACCGTATCCTTGAACGAAAATATCTCTTTTGTTGGTTGACAAGTGTACAAGGGGACAAACCAGGTTTCTTTAACTCTAAATCGTTTTCACACCTTTCAAGGCCAAGGGCCTGAGAAGGTCACGGTCACTTCCATGCAGGCTAACCAGCCCTTCCAGAAATTCGTAGCAATTCTCGCCTGAAATTTACTCACCTACCAATTTGGTAGTCCGAGCTCGCTCCCCACTCTGCCAACGCGGAATCAGAGGAATTTATTTCTGGTGATTAAAAATTAATTTCTCGACGTAATGTGCTTCGGATCCCACAATAGGCTGTAGGTTCCGTTGCTAAGTAAACAATTGGTTCCTAGCCACGTAAAATATTTAATCCTTCGAGCCAGACATATAAAATGACTATCTTCACTGAGGATTTTTTAACACTCTGGCATTCGGGTTTCTTATGCACCATTGCTAATTCCGCTATATCTCTTGCACATGTTTGCAATGCTCAGTCAAGCTTCGTTTTATACAAAGCAAGGGGTTAACCGTATCCTTGGAAAATATCTCTCTGTTGGTTGAAAAGTGTACAAGGGGACACACCAGGTTTCTTTAACTCTAAATCGTTTCCACACCTTTCAAGGCCAAGGGCCTGAGAAGGTCACGGTCACTTCAATGTAGGCTAACCAGCCCTTCCAGAAATTCGTTGCAATTCTCACCTGAAATTTACTCGCCTACCAATTTGGTGGTCCGAGCTCGCTCCCCACTCTGCCAACGCGGAATCAGAGGAATTTATTTCTGGTGATTAAAAATTAATTTCTCGACGTAATGTGCTTCGGATCCCACAATAGGCTGTAGGTTCCGTTGCTAAGTAAACAATTGGTTCCTAGCCACGTAAAAATATTTAATCCTTCGAGCCAGCCCTAAGAGAGCTGTCAATCAGCTCAGTGGTCTGGTTAAACTAAGATATAAATTTTATTTTTCTACTTCCAGAGTCGAACTGGAATAAAGAAATTGTCTGGAACTTGTAATTTACATAAAGAACTGAAAAAAGTATCCCGTACTTTTCAATCATTTCAAAAATAATCATTTTTTTTAAAGCTTCTGTTTGGTTTTGTGGAATTCGAATGAAATTCTTTAAAATTGAATTATCAGCCATTAGTGCGGCACTCGATTCACCTCTAAAACTTGGCACCGCCACCATTCAAGTTGAAAGTTTTATAGTATACTAAGTTATTAAGCAATCCTGCCGTTACTACACCTGAAAACCCCATTATTAATATACTTCTCTTTATTCCAATTAGAAATAGGTGCTACTCTACCTTCTCACTTCATCAGAGATATAGAAAAAAAACATGTCAGAAGTACTAGTTGAATAACACATAGAAACTACAATCAAAATACACCAAGAACCCAATGTTATCAAAGGAATACGATAGTCATAAAATTACATCATAAAAGCAAGGATGAAATGTTACACACATATGGAATCTCTCTCTCTCTCTCTCTCTCTCTCTCTCTCTCTCTCTCTCTCTCTCTCTCTCTCTCTCTATATATATATATATATATATATATATATATATATATATATATATATAAATGCGTGTGTGTGTATTGTACGTATTGCAGTATAGCACATCTGTAAACTCCCACTGCCTTCTATCAGAGGCACCATCCTACACCAAACCTCTTTTCTCCATATCCTCCTTCACTTTATCTCGCCATCAAATTCTCTGGCTCCCTCACGATCTTCTTCTCAACAGGTTCTTCAACCCCTCTTCTCTCTCTCTCTCTCTTCATAATATA
>NC_087203.1:80194860-80199860 GCF_015104395.2 Macrobrachium nipponense | reverse complement strand
CGTCTAGCATCGCTACAGTTACCAACAACACAGGCTGTGGCTGAAAGTTTCATGGGTGCGGCTGAGACTTTCATGGGCTGTGGCTTAGAGTTTCTTATAGCATTATACGCTATAAAGAAAACTCGAATGCGTCGAAGAAACCTCTGAGCATTTTTTACTTGTTATTTTATGGTCCACAGTTTTCGGACTTCGTCTTTTGCGAAATATAATTTTTATGTTTCCGCATTCCGTTAGTCTTTTTCTCCCGCTTCTCTCTCCCTCATTTGTTCCAATTTTTCACTTCCTCTGACGTCAAGTGGTTCGGAATTTCCAAGTGACGTCGAATCTTTTTCGTCCGACTTTTGTCGGCGCGACATGAATTCTCCGGTCGTCGCTTTCTTGTCATTTCCAACTCAGTTGTCGCATCTGCAGACTTCTTCATTTTTATGGCTGTACATGACGACGGTAATTTCTTCGGGAACAAAAAGTTCGCAAATCAATTAAAATTCTTTGCTTAAGAACTCTACAAATTCTTTAACTTGATTTTAAAAACTTTAAAATTAGATTTTTTTAAAAATCCAAATAATTTACCACATCTCGGACTGGATGAACATGAACATTTAGTGTATTCTTTCTTAGGCGACTTAAGGAAAATGTAATCAATTTTGGAGATACAGAGAAATAGTACTAAAAAAAACGCTTGTCCACACACACACGCACATATATTTAATGTATGTATATTGACTTATATATATACATACATACACATATATACGTTTATAATATATATATATATATATATATATATATAATATATATATATATACAAATGAATATGTATATATACGTATATACGTATATATATATATATATATATATATATATATATATATATATATATATATATATATATATATATATATACATACATACATACATACATACTACATACAATAAAATAAGCATTTAATGTAATTATGAATTCGTTTTCAAATCATTTCCTAACTCGTAGACCTTGAGAGCATGGGGGGAGAGAGGAGAGAGAGAGAGAGAGAGAGAGAGAGAGAGACGAGAGCAGAGAGAGAGGAGAGAGAGAGAGAGAGAGATGAGAGAGCGAGAGATGAGAGGGGAGAGAAGAGAGACTAGAGAGAGAGAGAAGAGCAAATAATATTTTCGTTCATGGAAGTGCGATTTCAATGAATTTCTAATTAAAACTGGATGCATGATTATCATTATTCATATTAAACATATTGACAATATCCACAGCCCGCGTCCACACAACTGAATGCTCGTTTGTGAAGAAGAGAAAATAAAAGAAAATTACGGATAAAATATCTAAAAAAAATTAATAAAAATAACTAAAATCAGACGCAAAGAACATGCAATTCAGTAACAGGAGATCAAGAGGTCTACAGGAAGTCAGTAATCCAGACATCGAATACCTTCTTCTCTAACAACACCACAGTTTAAACGACACATATATTCACAGTGATTCCTTGTCCGTGTGGAATCTGAGAGCCATCACACTGAGACAAAACGTCCCCCAAGAACGGCTAATATTTGTTGTCAATAAATCATTGATGTCAATACACAGATAATGCAAACAACTGAAAACATATCACAGCGTGTTTCAGTTTGGCAGACTGTTTATCTGTGGTTTCCCCTCAAAGATTTTATATCACCAGCATCATAAAAACACAAAAAATCACAGAAACTTCCTCGTGAACACACATAATACCTATAGACTGTGAAATAAGCCCATAGTAACTTGAAAGAAAGTATGCCTTCATAGCTTTGGCAATTAAGAAGCCCCTTGGTAATTCATCATTTAACAGTCCAGGAAAAGTTTGCGAAAAAGGGCGATCATCTTTTTATGACTTGAAATCATTAAGGCTGATTTTCCAATCATGGTCCTATGCTGTTTTATTACTTACCTCAGCCGTGAGCAGTTATAAATAACATATCTGGTCAACATTTCAGAGCTGATAAAGTAATTACGGTAACTCAAACATTTCATATAGCTATGTATACTTTTAACCCAGACAATACATCTAACATGACTATAATGCATTAGAGCGCAGCTCTAAGTATCTCCAGAATTCCATTTTTTAGCTTTCTGTAAAAGAAAACTATTTTAACGGCTTTGACTGTCAACCTTCTGATCTTAACAACTACCGAGGCTAGAGGGCTGCAAATTGGAATGTTGCTCATCCACCCTCCAATCATCAAAAATACCAAAATGCAGCCCTCTAGCCTCAGTAGTTTTGATTTTATTTAAGGTTCAAGTCAGCTAAATCGTGAATCTGGCAACGCTATAGGACAGGCCATGGTTAAGGTTTCATGGGCCGCAGCTAATACAGAATTATATCGAGACCACCTAAAGATAGATCTATTTTCGATGGTCTTGATAACACGCTGTACAGAAGACCCGATTGCGCCGAAAAAAAACTTTACATAGAAACAGCAGTTGTGCAGGTGGTCATTGAAAGTTTCATTACTCTGGAGAAGAGTACGAATAGCAAAAATAACTACTCACCTTATTATTTAGCTACAGAAAAATATATCCAAATAACAGAATTAGATCAATTGTAAAAAGGATAGATTCCATACGGAATGAAAAACTCTGCTTTGTCATGCAACAACAGATGCAGACACAGTGGACAGATTCACTTGACATAATGGAATCTCCTGTCCGGACAAGAATCGAATATATTTCAACGACGGAAACGTTCCAAACATATCTGGAACAAATTCCAATCAAAAAATGTACGGCGACATCTTTTTAAAGGTGCAGTATAAAAGTTAAATAATCCGAGCATCGCTATAACTAAATAATGGACAGTATCATACTACGTAACACTTTTATTTTACACTGTAACATGTAACAAATATTTGTATTGCAGTGCATGCAACAGAATATATACTCAGGTATAAAGCTTTTCAATGCTATTCATAATAGCTCTTTTGTTACAGTTTGCATAGAGAGTTACAATGCAATCTAAAATTACAACACGTTTCAATACAGTAAATATATTTCACGATATATATATATATATATATATATATATATATATATATATATATGTATGTATGTGTATATTATATATATATAATGTATGTACTGATGCATGTAGGTAGGTTTGTATTACATAAAATGTATGATAAATTAAGTGCAGAACCTCAGAGTTAAAAGACTGCACTTACATTTGCCATGGTCTGGGGTTCGATGGCTACCAGGCTCCAGACTATATATATATATATATATATATATATATATATATATATATATATATATATATATATATATATATATATATATATATATATATATATATATATGTGTGTGTGTGAGTGTGTGTGTGTTACACACACACACACCACACACACACACACACACACACACACACATATATATATATATATATATATATATATATATATATATATATATATATATAGATATTTGTCTAATTCCATCAACTTTCGCTGGCTGCAGGAGTATGAAAAAAGCAAATATGCCCCCAGCTAATAAAAAATGTCACGTATTGCAAGTAAATATAGGTTTCATACGCTAATTAAATCACGTTTTAAGATTTTTTTTTTACTTCGTCCTTATAAATCTGGATGAACATTCAGAACACTTATACTTTCCCATAATGGCTGTTTATTTAGGGACGAATTTATATATGAAATTTTTTTTTTTTAATTATGCTCCTACCCAGATTCGCCAGCTGATCGGCAGATTTTTCATCAATCCAAATTTTTATATGAATGAAGTGAATAATTAAAATAGTTTTTTGTACTTTATATAGAAATTGCAGGTGGGCAAAAAAAATCAGTATTTACTGTTTTAGAAGTAATTTGTTTAATTCATTGAGAAAACAAACTCGAATCACGACCTACCTCTTTTGTAACTAAAATAAGAAAAAAAAAACCCTCACTGGCACTATGCACTGGTATACAATTTTCACAATTTTCCCCAAATCCACAAAAATTAAAATAAAAGTTGAGGAACTATTTACCCAGTTATCAAAAAAGGAACACTGTATAAAAAAACACATTTTTCACTTACATTAAAATATGTTCATAGAACGTTTCCCTCGTCCTCAATAAAAATGAAAAATAATGGTGGAAATCCATATCTGTACCCAGTAAAAATTGTATAAATTAATATCTTATAAACATCAACTTTCTAACCTGGAAACAAAAATAATTTTATGTAAATTATTTGTTCAAACATTCAAAATATCCAGAAGTCATTTTTTATGGAAGTTATTTTTTGCTCCTGCTCTGATGGCCATAAATTGGTGAAAATAATCAGACCTGATTCTATAAATAATAAAATCGGATTACTAATAATGACAGTGGTTCCGTTTATGTAATCATGTCACATATACACAATTTGAGTCTTTAATAGCAGGGAAATTCCGTTTATTAAAAATACATTCTTATATTCTGTAAAATAACGTTAAAAAGATATGAAAACGGTAGAAATGAGGCATAGAAAATTTCATTCTTTCGAGATATATATATATATATATATATATAATATATATATATATATATATATAAATATATATATATGCATATATAATATATAGATATATATAATATATATATATAATATAATATATATATTATATAATTATATTATATATATATATTTATATATATAATATATATATATATATATATATATATATATATATCATATAAATATATTAATATATTATTAAAGATTTATTATATATATATAATATTATATATATAATATCTATATATATGTGTATATAATATAATTCAACACTGAAAGAAAGACATTCTATGCCTGAGTTCCTTAGTTTTCACACTAGTTTGTATTTATTTTACTAAACGGAATTACTCTGCCGTATGTACTCAAATTATATACATACATACATACAATAAAGTAAGCATTTAATGTAATTATGATATATTGACAAAGCGCTTTCGTATTTCATGCCCCTCATAATTGCCATGCCTTAATATTCTTTGAGTGGATA
>NC_087203.1:80184860-80192360 GCF_015104395.2 Macrobrachium nipponense | reverse complement strand
CCTGCATAATACTACCCTTCCACTTCCCAGGGGTAGAGATCAATCAGTATCGAGGAAATTCTTTATTGATCACCAACCTTAATCTCACAGCCTCAAACGCCAATCAGATTAAGGGTCGCTCTTTCGGACGAGGAGATTACACAGGCTTAATGAAATGCTTTCCATGGTAGTTTAATCTCTCGAAAACAAGAGGGAAACTGTTTGACAATCTCGGAGAGTAACAGTCATTCCGAGCGTTTTCAAAGGTTTGCATTATACGGAGATTCAAACCGGGAAACTAAACGTTGCATTAATAATGTAAAGATGTATTATTCAAAGCTGTTTAAAATCGGTCATCACCACATATTAGAGAATAGCTGTGAAAACAATGCCACGTAAATGACACTGAACGATTAAAATTTACGACTATATAAAAAGTTGAGCTATATGAGTAATGCAAAGCTTTAAATTTAGGATTATGCCATAAAAAACATAAGTAATTTAAAGCTTAAAGATATCTTTCATGGTGGTTTAATCACATATTCCCCGAAATGGATTCTTCTATATGTAAAGATTTAAACGATCAAAGATTCCAAGAATAAAAAATCTCTGAATACGATATATATTTTGGACAATAGGAAGATGGAACGCCATTAACAGCCGCCCTTAAAAATATAGCCGAACCCTTTACTCTACTGTATAGCATGAACGTGGGTCATGACGCGATACCACTTATAAAAGATAGCCTACGGTTTATGACAAATTTCCTTAACTTTTATCCAATCTTAACGACAGTTTTTACTCAAAAATGAAAGCATCGTTGAAGATTTTTTGAGGAGTTGCGAAAAATGGACAGAACAATGTTCGTCGATTATGAACAATTAAGCAATTACGATATTGCCCGATTACTTCGGAACAATTTCCAGAAATATATATTCACCATTTTTATACATTAATATTATTTTAACGCGAATCTTGTAAAAATGAACTAAAACACAACTCGAAGGATAACCCACTGAATCAAAATGGGGAAGAGAGAGAGAGAGAGAGAGAGAGAGAGAGAGAGAGAGAGAGAGAGAGAGAGAGAGAGAGAGAGAGAGAAGGAATTCCGTCTTTGCGATGAATTTCTCAAAATTCAAATGATCAATGAAGGAGAGAAGATGGCAGCCTGGACATTTTAAAGGTGATGAACGTTCCTTTCATCATCAAATCACAGGAAATTACTTTTGGAGAAGCTGCGACGTTATCAGAACAAAAATTATCCATTAACTCACAAAGATATACATACGTACATACACACATACATACATACGTGTGGTAGAAAGGGAAAGAGAGAAAAAATGCCATAATGAAATGACTGATAGCTGCGTTGTCCCTTCTGAAAAAGGGAGAGATGTCAGCCTTAGAAATATCAGAAATGTCACTGATGGCCCTTCATTAAGTCATTCCAAGGACAGCAAATATTTTCTTCCAAAAACAAAGAATTCTACCTTTTACAATATTATGTGACGGGTGAAACTCATACAGTTTTATATACATAAAAAAAATTCTATTGCCGATATACTGAGATAACCAAACGTATGATGACAACATTAAACAATTCCATACATAAAACAATATCAGATGGACAGATATGTATTACAGAGAAGAAAATAAAGACGGATAATTCAAACCCTCCACCCGACTTTACTGATGGATGTAACATATGTTTACGTAAACCGTCCACAGAGAGAGAGAGAGAGAGAGAGAGAGAGAGAGAGAGAGAGAGAGAGAGAGAGAGAGAGAGAGGAGCGTTGCAAATTACCGTTTATATATTGAGAAAAAATACTAAACATACGTTCAGGACGAACGACACATAACCCGAAAATATTTTTAAAATATAACGATATGGACGGGAACGAATTAATAAATAAAAAATATAAAACCATTCTCGACGAGAGAGAGAATATAAAAAGAATCTACCTCCTACAAGTTTAATTACAAAGAATTTACCCCATATCCTTTTCTTCGAATTAACCTGACAGGTGGAACATACACGCCAAAAATAATCTAGCAAACAGACTACACTGTAAAAGACAGAAAACTTGGAACCCCGTTCCCCCAACTACATTATGTTCAATAACCAAATACATGAGGCACTGACCGACTCTGCAAGCCCGCAGGCTCATTTACTCCCAACAAAATGAGAAAAGACCCTGTATTTTGTGATAAGTGCCACCTTTTAGTCTATAATTCGTCTGATGTTTATGTAATCGCCCTGCTTTCTTTCCATTCTCTTATTATATTTTCTATAGCTTTTCTCCCTCCCATTGAAACTCATTGTAATCACACCGTCTGCGTGGCTTCATTTGCTTACTAAAATAAACTAGGTTCCTACTCTGGGCGAGTGAGTTATACAAGAGTGACGTAGATGATATAAAATTCAATTACAGTTATATAATTTTTCCTCTCTCTAGCAATGTACACACACACACACTATATATATATATATATATATATATATATATATATATATATATATATATATATATATATATATATATATATATATATATATATATATATGATGTGTGTGTGTGTGCGTAAAGGTTTGTGTGCTCATGTACGTGCATTCACTAACGAAATCTTTAAAGATGAATGTAGAGGGAGCCAAACAGGAACTACAGGGCAAAAAATCTGTGACCCACAGCAACATTACAGGAAGTGTAAAAATGCGGCAAGTCATTACGGCTCACGTGTGTAATTTAGAAAGCAATTTACCTGATGTCAACACAACAGCATATAAAGGACCTGAGAAACGACTGGGAAAAATCGGGTGCAATTAATGTTTACCTCAGCAAGCAGGCTGTCGAGTATATAAGCAAGCAAGCACTCAGTGAATGGGGAGCTTGTTTGCTTCTTCTTTTTGATTTCTTACGTTCATGGAGGTTCAGTTGAAGGCTATTTCTGAAGGTACCAATGTTTTTTTTTCCTTCGTCCTGAGGAATCTCACAAAGCTTGTTTTTGCTGTCTAATTTCGAGTAGTTGAAATGTATGTTTTTTTTTTGTGCGAAATGTTATGTTGCTTGAAATATCTTTGAGAAACCCATCACCAATCAAAACCCAGTACCATAAGAACATGACCCCAGGTGACTGTCCGGTAAACTATTAGAAGAGGGAAAGAATACTGTTGTCAGGGGCAATCTGGTCAGAGAAGCCAAAATGTGTAGAACATTTACAACGGACAAAACATTTACGACGGACAAAATGAAAAATATAAAATTTTTTATAGTCTACTGAAATATATCATCTAAGGAGGAAAATTACGGGAATACCAGAGGGATAAAGAACTTACGAGGGGACTAGAGGAATCCAGGCTACTGCAGAAGTGAGAGGTGCAGTTATAATAGAAGGAGGTTCCGACTAATTCTCTACGATCATTCCGTGTCAGTATATGAACCGATTACTACAATGAAAGTTTTTTCAAAATCAAGTGTATCTTTGAAGCTGTAATTAAAAGCTTCCCTATCAATGACCGTAGCCTTTATCTTCTGTGGAGCAACTTCCGAGTGAAGGATATAATATCTCTCTCTCTCTCTCTCTCCTTATCCTCTCCCTCTCGAATCTCTCTCTCGCTCTCTCTCTCTCTCTCTCTCTCTCTCTCTCTCTATATATAATAATATATCATATATATATATTATATATATATATATATATATATATATATATATATATATATATATATATATATATATATATATATATATATACTATATATATATATATATATATATATATATATAATATATATAATATAGATATATAATAATATATATATATATACACACACACAATATATATATATATATATATATATATACAATATATATATATATAATATATATCATATATATATATATATATATATATATATATTATTCCTGAACTATCGTAAGACTCCTTCCCGGTTTTGACATCTGCTGTCTATTGCTTTAGATAAATGGAGAGTAAGAACTTGCGTAAGAAGTTGTATTGTTCCATTCCTTCGTTATTTTCCAATTTCCTTCCGGTATTGGTATTAGGGTAGTCATTAAAAATAGAAGTTGATTTATAATCCGTGCGTTAGTATATAATATATATATGTATGTATTTTTATATATTGTATATATGTGTATGTATTTATGTATTATATATATAAAGCATATTTTGCCCCACTGGTGTTAAGGAGATTACGTGCCGACTGCGTCCAACAATTTTTAGTCATCACCCATCCAAGTACTGACCAGACTTGACTTAACGTTGCTTAATTTTGATTATATATATATATATATATATATATATATATATATATATATATATATATATATATATACAAATTTAAGCAACGTTAAGTCTGGTCAGTGCTTGGATGGGTGACGACTAAAAAAATTGTTGGACGCAGTCGGCACGTAATCTCCTTAACACCAGTGGGGCAAAATATGCTTTATATAATATAATACATAAAATACATACACATATATACAATATATACACATACATATATAATTATATACTAACGTACGGATTATAATCAACCTCTATTTTTAATGACTACCCTAATACCAATACCGGAAGGAAATTGGAAAATAACGAAGGAATGGAACAATACAACTCCTTACGCAAGTTCTTACTCTCCATTTATCTAAAGCAATAGACAGCAGGTGTCAAAACCGGGAAGGAGTCCTACGATAGTTCAGGAATATGGCTCAACAAAAGAGAGAGAGAGAGAGAGAGAGAGAGAGCAGAGAGAGAGAGAGAGAGAGAGAGAGGAGAGGGGGGGGGGGTTGAGGGGCTTTTGACTCTTCCGTAGTCTCTTCGGTGATGACTGCCTAAGGGAACTAAATGATTAATTATTCTACAGGCTTGTGCGTTTCACACCGCCCGTCATTTTCACGCCATCAACATGAGATTAAGATGACGAAGAATCAATAGAGAGAGAGAGAGAGAGAGAGAGAGAGAGAGAGAGAGAGAGAGAGAGAGAGAGAGAGAGCCTTATAACTAGTGTGAATGCTAAGAAAGCGATCACTTCACAAGACAAACAACGTGCTTCACGAGAATTCCCGTGACACTGCCATAGAGAATAATCCAAGAAGAGGAAGAAAGGAAAACAGACAGCCACGGCGCCACTCCAAGAAGACAATTAGTGCTCGACCGACAATCCTGGAAAAGCAATGCTGATGCAGTGGAGAAGGCTTTATTCAAAAGAACAATGCGGAGCCCACTCTCAACCAGGCCTATTTCTGAATGCTTTCTGTCGAGGTTAGCAAACCCCAAGATTGGCCGTGTCCGCTGTTTGTTTCTTTTCCTTCCGTCTCTAAGCTTTAAAGTCCTAGCTTTACCTGCTTCTGTCTCGGTAGATCGATGTGACCTTCTTTTCTCCAGACATGCCGCCATGACCATTGTTTCTGTAACGTCACCGTTATGTGACAACGTTGAGAGCTCTCCTGGTAGAAGTTATTATGACCTATGCGCAACTTGAAAATGATCAGTTCATTCTTAATTACAGGAGGAATATGCAAACTCACATTTCCCACTTCTGGAGGGCAAAATGTCAATGCTAATTAACTCTAATGAAGGTAAGTGCATAAGCGCAAATAAATTTTAAACGGAGACCTACGCACATACGAACAGATTTGGTAAATAACTCAATCAATGAAGGAGGATGATTGACACTTATTTAGTAATGGAAATACAATAATGCCAGTAGGCTTAATAATGGAAAAGATCAGGACTGTATCAGAATTATATGAAAGAACACACATACAAAGGAGGGTCATTAGCAAGCATAAGTGCCAACATGAATAAACAAATATGAATAATATCGGACTTTCTAATGTAATCGAGGCATCATTACTTCTCTCACTGACCAATAGCAGAAAAAAATATGATTAAATGAGTCAGAATAAATCATTTAAGTCAAATAACATTTTGAAAAGCATTCATGGAACATATGTTGGTGCTATCGACAGAAAGAAACTTGGATTTGCGGAAAAAATCTCAAGATCTTAATCCAGATCTGAAATACTATTCTCCAAATCTTAATGATATCCAGCATTAGGTTTTGGGAAATTCAGTTGGTAGATAAAAAGCAGTTACAATAGAACAGAGTCCAGAGGTTCATACCAGGCTTTTACTCCTAATTAACACTTTAACCAGACTTTGAAAAATGGCCCTTGCTGGTATAAGGAGAGCTTAATTTAAATGCCTCCTAAGTAAATATCATCACATCTGATCATCTTAACAAAGAATGAAGAATGTGTAAAAAAAATAATAATAAATAAAAGATAGGAATGGACTAATATTCAAATGAGCAGAATATATGAAAGATAAAAGGAACAACAGATACCACACATCATTATCACAACTCTAAGAACACAAGAGGATTCGTTTAAAGCCAATATTGTAAAACAAATATCAGCCTATGCTTTCATTTCATTTTTAAACATTTTTCGAAATTGAGACCGCTTGGCTACAAAATAATTTATGTGAAATATTCACACAAGTTCGATTCAGCAATTTCCAACAAAATATAATGTACATATATTTGCCTCAATGCAAATACCTTTTTATTAAGCCATTTTGTTCGTTCAAAGTCAAAACTTGCGTGGAACAATTTTTTCTAGCACATTAAAACCTATTCACATCCCAGGTAGTGTTCATAATAAATATAAGCATTAACATTAACAAATTAAAAAATCTGAGGCAGGATGCTAAGGAGATATAACGAAATTAATGTAGCATTTTCGGAACGATGAAGTAAAATCCACTTTTAAAGTAATTACATTATATATATATATATATACATATATATATATATAATATATATATATATATATTATGTGTGTGTGTGTGTTGTGTGTGTGTTGTGTGTTTGTGTGTGTGTCGTGTGTGTGTGTGTGTATATATATATATATATATATATATATTATATATATATATATATATATATATATATGTATGTATGTATGTATGTATGTATGTATGTATATTGAACACATTCGTTACTAGCTTGTTCCGTAAGTGGAAGTAAACAATTTTATGTCCGACTTACTATGCAAATAGTCCTTGAACAACAAAGGTACAAGTTTTGGGGCTGGCAACTTCTCCCAATAAATACTAGCAGAAAACCAGAATTGTACAGATGAAATACAAAACAAACACTCTTAAAGCTAAACATTTTTTCCAAGTTATTTGCTGATACTTTATCTTACCTGTACAAGTTACCAGCGAGAAAATTATCATCTTTTTGCTGGTTCTACAAAGCACGTAGGACAAGTAGCATCATAGTAGAACTTACAACAGGTCATATATGGGTCTGATACCAACGCTTTCGGGCACAACGATGCTAGACAGCTAAGGTTGTAAGTCTCCAGCGGAACAGCAAGCTAGGCCTAATTGGAAGTAAGAATCAACAAAGGTCTGTCAAACTCTACGGGATCTAGTAACCACGTTTCACTAACACGGTTGGATGACCATAAAATCGTGTTCTTTTAGCAGATTATT
>NC_087203.1:80107360-80179860 GCF_015104395.2 Macrobrachium nipponense | reverse complement strand
AATGGAAATTAAACCCCCGTGGCCTGTTGGTTTTTTAAGGCTCACAACAGAAGAAGGGGGAGGGCGGGATTCCCCAAAGTGAACCGTTATTGAGAAGCAGAGGGATCACATCTTGGCCTGACCAAGTTTTCTTCTAAAAAGAAAATGGAGAGTTGTTTACGGTCCGCATGCACTTCTCTCATTGGTTCAGCAACAAGATGTCACGATTTTCACAAGATACGCACGCGTGTGTGTCAGTCAAACGAACGAAAATTTGAAATTTATTGCAATAAGTTGTCGAAGAGCTGAAAAACATCTTTCCTTGATGAAAGATAGGTACGAGAGAGAGAGAGAGAGAGAGAGAGAGAGAGAGAGAGAGAGAGAGAGAGAGAGAGAGAGAGAGAGGATAAAAATTCAAAGAGATGAAAATCTTGTTAAGTCGAGCTCAGTTTTTAATTTGTTCATGCATGAGAATATGTAGGTACGTCACAGTGTGTGTGTGTGTGTGTGTGTGTGTGAGCGCATCTTGGTACATGAGAGAGAGAGAGAGAGAGAGAGAGAGAGAGAGAGAGAGAGAGAGAGAGAGAGAGAGAACGATGAAGACGATAAAAATTCCAAGAGATAAAATCCTGTTAACTCGAACTCAGTTTTTAATTGGTTCATGCATGAGAATATGTAGTGATTGTTGGCGTATAGGAGAGAGAGAGAGAGAGAATGTTGGGCTTCTGTGCATCACGATACTCTGTAAAATATTTACCAAATATTTTAAGCATGTGCGATCACATCGAATATTTGAGGGAGGAAAATTTTGGAACTATAAGACACAAATATGAAATTCTCTCTTCCAAAATCTTTTGTCGCATCATTTTTTCAAGAGGTGACCAAGCCTTGTTTTCACAGCCATGCCCATCTCATTAACTCCACTTGAGGGAAAAAAGTTACTTTACAATACTTTTTCCCAAGCATTCATTATTCATCGACAGTGTCAGACTCTTGGTGATAAAATAACTGGGATAATAAAAACCTTATCCTATATATATATATATATATATATATAAATATATAATATATATATATATATATATATATATATAATATATATATATATATATATATATGCTATACACACACATACTATATAATATATATATATATATATATATATATAATATATATATATATATATTATATATATATATATATATATATATATATATATATATATATATATATATGTTTGTATATATATGTATATATGACTGAAAACTTCAGCAGAACCGCACAAAGGAAATTCAAATCCAGCTTTCTTGAAAGCCCCCACCGACGCTGCAATAAACTTCTAACATATCTTATGTTGAATTTTCTCAATCCTGTTAATGAAGTAAGCCATTTCCTTACATAACCAAATGAAAAGGTCGTCAGCCATTTAACTTTTCCAATTCCATCCTACACAGATTTGGTACAATAAGCAGATTCAGGCGTTTTGCTCTTTCCATCGTCTGTGATGATTATATAATCCTTTCGACGGTAACCTCTTGTGGGGAAAAGTCCTTGATTTCAATTGAGACAATTATAACCTAAAAATATGTCTGACCTGAAAATGCTCTAACCAGACTGCCTCTGTATTCAAATACAATGGGAACAAAATGATACCTTGATAATTGAAGTCCACCGTAATAATGCCGTCTCCCTTTTCAAAGTTAAAATACCAACAAACTAGTTGATTGATAGACATCTGAGGTAAGGCTAATATCACAGTAGAAAAGGGATTCTGATTAAGCCAGAATCAGGAACAGGTCATCTGATATACTGGCTGGCTGATGAGGTAAACGAATGTCATTTAAAAATGGTAATTTTAAAACACGTAACTGAAAAAAAATTCTACAAGTTCACAAAGGATCTCCCTTATGAAATAGCTTTACTTATCAAGTGTGTAAATGAACTCTATACTATTCTACGGTCACTTACGTTGATGACCTTGGCAGTGGCAACTTCACTTTACAATAAAACTCAACTTACCAATGACCTGGCAATTGTTATTCACTTAGCAATTCCAAACGACAGCAAATTAAATCAGATCACAACAATCCAGCATATAAACTTATGAATAAAACTTCAAACTATTAGAATATGCTGATCGGTATCTCTTTAAAAAAAACACCGTTTAATGTCGATAAACAACACAGAAAGAAATAAACTAATAAGCACATATAATTTACTTCCATAAACCTACTTCTAATTCCTTGGTAGAAATTAGAAGAATCCCCAAAAACATTTGACCTGCTTCCAGCTGATAGCGAACATCGAAAGGACAAAATATTCCGGATCCGAATCCCAATTTCTTTCCCCAAAATTCACCTGATATCTATCAGTTACTTTGGAAGCGTTCAGAGGAGGACAGCCAGACTATCAAACAGTCACGACTGAACGAGCTCGGCAGAGGTAAAAACACTGAAGGTGCCCCCGGGAATGCAATTACGGTGCGCGAAGGAGAGACGGAGGCAATGGGGCAGAACAGCTAAACGCTTCGAGATCTCCGTCGAGTGTCTGCAGAATAATTGGAAAACAATTAGCAATCAACTTGGCACAAAAGTCTCAGCTGCATTGAGAGTGTCGTTAGCTCGGAAGTCGGGTAACAACCCGGGGGGAGAACAGTGGAAAAAAAACACTTTTGAAAGGAATCGTGAAACGTACAACTTTTAAAGGCAGATTCACACGGGAAAGTTTTATGGCATTATGTACCTTCTTGCCGCCAGACTCTGCACCAGCCACCTCATATTGGCGGCAAAATTGCTTCCAACAGCAGCTGTTATACAGTTACTAAGTACAAAACGAAGACCCAGTTGAGCAGCAAAGCTACTAAACAATAACCACCGAAATCGTATTATTACTCTCACGTATTTATCGTCCTTCAGGCGCCTGGTGTGCGTTCTTATATGATACAAAGATTGCTTTCTTATGGTCAAGTCACGAAAAGCCAAGAAATGAAAAGCGTATAAGCAACTCAATATAGCTAGCTGCTGGCCGAGCTATCCAGTGCCGTGGTGACTACAGTTCTATAACGCTATATTTTTAAAGTAAGATGCATAGGGTAAAATCTTTTGTTCGTCTTACGTTATAACAGCCAAAATCTATACATAAACAAAGATGGACTTTGGTTCCTATTTGCTATTATAGGTATATCGAAAAGTAAAACGTAAAAGAGAAATAAAATTACACATTTACACATTTATTGGTCAGTTCCTATCTACTATTATAGGTACATCTGAAAGAAAACGTAATAGAGGAATAAAATTACTTATGAAATTTATTTTTCAAAAAAGTCTATACGCTTGAAACAAATAAGACATGACGATCAAGCTGGCATCGGAACCAGCTGATCTGAGAAGACCGTTTATAAGCTTAAGTGAATACAAACAATAAGCTAATAAACAAATGAACATCATGCAAACACTATTCTGAACTTTGTTTAGTCAATAACTGAAAGCCAGGTAAAGTAAGAATATTTCAAACCCCAAAAGGCAACAGCTGAAAGACAGAAAGGATATTCCACGCCTCGATAACGACAGAAAAAAAAACAAATCCTAAAATATGAAAATTATTAATAAAATCAAAATTTTGAAAAATTTCATTAAACGGAAATCATATTCAAATATCAAAATATCTCTCAGCGCTGACCCTAAAAACTTTTATATATATATATTATATATATATATATATATATATATATAGATATATATATATATATGAGTACTGATAAATTGGAAAATGAAAATGTTAAAAAACTGAACATACAGCTGGAGTTAGGCTGAAGTGAACGGACCAAGTGCAAAAGGTCGGGAGCAGAGGTAGCTTGAGTCGGAGTCGGAGGGAAACTACAGCGTTCCAAGTAAAACAGAGCACCTCCTATAGTAGATTCACATCAACCGTGCATTTGACGTCTAGGCCAGTCCCTTTACGACGCTCCTGATTGGCTGTTGATAAGCCAATGACAGGGCTGGAAACTCTCACTTTCTCTCGAGAGTTCACATACGCAGGATGTATGTTCCACCTCTCCTGAAAGACGTATCCACCAGGAGAGATGGAACATACATCCTGCCTATGTGAACTCTCGAGAGAGACTGAGAGTTTCCAGCCCTGTCATTGGCTTATCAATAGCCAATCAGGAGCGTCGTAAGGGACTGGACTAGACATCAAATGCACGACTGATGAGAATCTACTATAGTACCTGTCATTTTCGCTTAAACCTTCCTAACATTACACAGTCGCCGAAATATACGGGTTCGATATGATTTGCTTCAACGTAAACACTGCAAAGAGAAAAAATAGTAGCAAATTTACAATAAATGCATCTCCTTCTTCTATATGAAGATGACACAAAGCAAAACAACTCTTCCTTTCAATTCCGATGACACCTGGTAGTTGATTAATACCAATGACTCTAAATTGGAGAGAAAGAGAAACTCCTGGCGGCGATTAATAGGCTGTCAGCCCAAAGCAAAAATAAATGAGACCGGCCCCGTTTTCAATTTCTATAAACGACTTCACTGAGGAAAACAATCTATTGCCTATGTTTTACCGATGATTGCATAGAGTCCATGGAGAAAATAAAACAAAATTATTACCAGACACTCCCCCAAAAGGCGTCCAACCCACCCCGCCAAACACCCACCCTATTCAGTGATCCTTATAGTGACCCATGGGAACAATTCATGAGCTCTGTCACAACTGTCAAAAGTGTTCACGAGAAGTTAGGCGACAACGGTCTCTGGCATTTATTGGGGGTTCGATATCCAATTACTGAACAGACACCAGGTTGCTGAAATTGACTGATCGGCCGAAAGGCCATTTACGAAAGGAAGCTCATTGTGAAATGGCTATCATTACTGGTGAAGTCATGAGCATGAAAAAAATGACAAAGTTTTCTCCATTACGGATGAAATTACCGTCCAACTCCAAATAATTCTTAAAGTAGGTTGCAGTGATAAAACTCACGATAAACCGTGAAAATGAAAATTGAATTATCAACAATTACCCGAAAACGCCGACTGAGGAAAATCTAACTTTAAAACGTGAATGTATGGATATAAAATCAACGATGAATCATATGAAATGAAAACAATTATTTCAAGGAACAAACAGACGTTGTTGTTCATATAAACAACATATAAAAAAACCCATTCAGAACCATTATTCAACTTGTTCATGAACGTCAGCCCCATAACTATTATTAAAAACTATTAACAATAACAATACCACTAACAGCGCCTTTCCGCGTCGACTTCACTGATAACATCCGAATTACCCAAAAGAGAGTTAGTTTGTCAGTGGTTTCACTGACCAACGAAACTAGCAAACGCGAAGCCGCAAGGATTTTCGTTTCTCCGTGAAAGAATGAATAATGAATAATTAATAATTATCTGGATCATTGACGCTCTACGTGAAAGATGGTGTTCGAATATACGTATGTATCCATTTACCCAAAGAACCAAATGAACGTAACTAATCAAAATAACCGTTTGCTGTTGCCGTAACCACATTAAAATGGTGTTAAAGACCATCGATTTTGTGAGGAAATTGTGGAGAAGAAAGTACATTTTGTGACACTAGGCCCCAAACAATATAAAAAGTAAAATAAAACGCTCCATAAACCACCACGAATCGCTAAGAAAGACTTTCAGGAAAAATAAATAAGTTTCACGCAAGTGCCGTGAATAACGTATAGCAAGCAACCACCACCACTCTCAAAACACAAAATGAATACTAAATGATTAGGGAACCCTTCAGAAACCGACCACAAATAGCGGGTCCTCGAAAAGCGCTTAATCCGTAACGATCCCCCCACCCCCCTCAGAACGAAACCGCCGGACCATTTGCACAAACAAAACGCGCCCGGTCCCACTGAATCGATTTCCTCACGGACAAGGCGGCCTCGCCTGCATTCGTCCTGAAAACCAACTCCTGCCTGAAAGCGGGGCTTTAGTTAAATCAACTGAATTCGAGGGCCCAGTACTTCATTGAAATGCCAGAGGAACGAATGGTTGAATTATAGATAAATCAAAGCACTCGCGCCCCACAGACCAGAAACACTCGATGCTTGGATAGAGTTACCGCAGGCATACTCTCTCTCTCTCTCTCTCTCTCTCTCTCTCTCTCCGTGTGTGTGTGTGTTATGGGAAGATGTTTTACTGTTTAAAATGGAGATTTGAGAACTGAAGATAAGGACAAAATAGATACTGTAAAGGCTGGGATTAGGATACCGTCTCGAATAACATAAAACCGTAAGTAAGTGAATGAATAAATAACATTTTAAAATAACTGAGATAATGTGATTGATCAAGAGAGTAAAAGATAAACAGACTTGCCTGCAGCAATAGAGAGAGAGAGGAGAGAGAGAGAGAGAGAGAGAGAGAGAGAGAAGCAATTATTTTACTTGACTTAATATGATCAGAAACATAATCGCGTATTTCAGACAGAGATATAACTTATACAGTTTGGTACACACTCGGCATGTATGTATTCCACTGCATGCAAATAAGGGACACCACACACAAAACAAAAACCAACACAACAATATATATATATATATATAGATTATAGATATATTAGTATAGATATTAATATTATAATATATAATATAATATATATATCATACATCGAGCTACAATGTCCGTTAATAACTATTTCTCTCTACCTCAGAATTAATATATTTTCATATATGCTTAACCGAAGGGGAATTTTTCTTTACAATAATAGATTTGCCTATACCTGGGCGCGAACGCAGGAGACATTCAAATCCAGGCATGTCAGTGAAGTGAAGCTCTTCCACCCCACCACCGCGAATTAGATATTAAAGGACATTGTAGCTCGATGATGTATGTATATGAATCACGGTAATGTGATATCACTTATATATATATATAATATATATATATATATATATATATATATATATATATATATATATATATATACATATACATACACATAAATTATATGTGTGTATACATATATACACGGAAATATATATATATATATATATATATATATATATATATATATATATATATATATATATTATATATATGTATAGATTATATATGTATATATAATTATATATATATATATATATATATAATATATATATATAATTATATAATATATACATATATATATATACATATATGGAAGAAGAAGTAAAACATCGGGTACAGGCAGGCTGGAACAACTGGAGAGCGGCCTCGGAGGTCTTGTGACAAAAGAGTGCCGCTTAGGTTAAAAGGAAAATTTCACAAGACGGTGGGGTAAGAACAGCAATGCTGTATGGTACGGAAACAGCAAGCATGAGAAAAGCAGCAGCAAGAAGAGTGGATGTGGCAGAAATGAGAATGCTTATGTGGATGTCTGGGGTAACAAGAGTGGATAGGATCAGAAATGACTACATAAGGGGGTCAACTAAGGTGGTGGAAGTATCAAAGAAAGTGCAGGAGGGGAGGCTGAGATGGTATGGGACACCTGTTGAGGAGAGATGAGGACCACGCTGGGAGACATAATATATACATATATATATGTATATATTATATATATATATAATTATATATATATATATTATATATATAATTATGTATATATATAATTATATAAATATATACATATATATATATACATATATGGAAGAAGAAAGTAAACATCGGGTACAGGCAGGCTGGAACAACTGGAGAGCGGCCTCGGGAGTTCTTTGTGACAAAAGAGTGCCGCTTAGGTTAAAAGGAAATTTCACAAGACGGTGGTAAGAACAGCAATGCTGTATGGTACGGAAACAGCAAGCATGAGAAAAGCAGAGCAGAAGAAGATGGATGTGGCAGAAATGAGATGCTTAGGTGGATGTCTGGGGTAACAAGAGTGGATAGGATCAGAAATGACTACATAAGGGGGTCAACTAAGGTGGTGGAAGTATCAAAGAAAGTGCAGGAGGGGAGGCTGAGATGGTATGGACACCTGTTGAGGAGAGATGAGGACCACGCTGGGAGACATACTATGGGAATGGAGGTGCAAGGAAGAAGAAAGAGAGGGAGACCAAGAAAGAGATGGAAGGACTGTGTGAGAGGAGATTTACATGAGAAGGGAATTGAATGATTGGCGAGCAAGCGCAAGATAGAAATAGATGGAAACGCTCATCCTGAAACGGCGACCCCATATAAAAATGGGAAAGTAAGCTGGGAAGAAGAATAAGAAGAAGATATATATACATAGTATATTATATATATATATATATATATATATATATATATATATATATATATAGTACACACACACAGCACCACACCACAAGACCATGGACGAAGTACAGAAAAAATATAACGTCATAGGGCCATACGAAAAAGAGGCATGATTATACCAGCTACAAGGAACTACATGTCTGCCTAATATCCCATTTTCTATGTAAGGAACTACATGCCTGCCTAATGTCCCATTTTCTATGTAAGGACTGACCCACTGGCCTCCTGCCTAATGTCCCATTTTCTATGTAAGGAACTACATGTCTGTGTAATATCCCATTTTCTATGTTGAGCGACGACGGCAAAAACCTCTGAGGTAAAGCTTTTCCCCGATAAAACGCTTCGCTCGCTGCCTTCCACCTATCAAGAACGCCCGGATTAAACTATAACAAAAGGCGATATTGGAATACGTGTAAACATTCCCCACGTAAAGAGGGGTTGAAAAGAGAGCGATATTAAACGTGATCTTCATTTTTTTTTTTTTTACCTTTTTGCCGCCACCGGCAGACTGCGAACAGGTTATATTTTCCCATTTATATTAAAAGGGTTTAAATGTCTTGAAACGATAAAAGATTTTCGCTATGAACTTGTAAATAATCCATACATATGTTCCAGTTCTTCCTCTTTTTTTTACCCCATGCAACTGAGCACACTTTCAAACCCATATATATATATATATATATATATATATATATATATATATACTATATATATATATATATATATATATATATATGTGTGTGTGTGTGTGTGTGTGTGTGTGTATGTATAAGTATATACTATACTATATATATATATATATAATATACATATGCATATATACATATATGTATACATATACATACACACACACACACATATATATATATAAATATATATACATATGAGAGAGAGAGAGAGAGAGAGAGAGAGAGAGAGAGAGAGAGAGAATGGTTCTTTATCTGTATAAGCCAGATAAAAACACACTGGTCTATCTTTCCATTTTACCGCCAAGCTGAGCATTTCACCCCTTTTTCGTATCCTCACACAAAGAAAAAATAAAAGATAAAAAGAAAGTTCAAAATCTCCCTTACATTGCATTCAGAGCTCACATTTCGATTCCATTAATGGGAGTTGACTCTATAATCCCATCATGCAATACAATTCTGACTTCCACAGGAACTTCCAAGCGCTTCTGTAATGTGACTCCTAGCTCATCCTACCATCATATTCTTAGCTTGAAAATACCTAAATGAATAAAAAAAATTGCGTTCTTGCTACGTCCATGATAATAATTTTTGTTCCCTTCTGACGTTCATTTATCGATATAACCTAACTTTTACCATCATTCACTTTAAACGTTCTTCAAAATACACTATTTCCAAACTATCCGCATATATGCATGCTAGTATGTATGTATGCATGTGTGTGTGTAGAACCAACACGGAATAAAAACAGCATTATTCGGCCAACCACGATAACAAGAGGATATTTTTCCTTGGGAATGGATGCAACATCGAGAGACAAGTAGAAAAAGCAGGTATACGTACCTATAAAAGCCTCGTACACACACACACACACACACACACAAGGGTGGTCACCGAAGCGAAGAGACCAGCTTTTTGATTCACCTCTTTCGAGAGGGAATCCGGAAGAGGGAATGTTCCCCTCCCACAGTGTGGAAACAATATTCCAGAGAAAGGCTGGATGACTCCTGCACAGCTGACTGCATCACGACTGTATGGAACACTCCGTATACTATTCGCTCGAAAGCGCGGATTCAGTGCGTGTGCTCTCCATAAAAGCTTAGCAGCGCCGAGAGGAAAATCTAATACCATGGTATTCCTGCAGACCATAAGATATATATAAACATATATATATATTATAGTATTTAAATATATAATATATATATATATATAGTATTATATATAATAATTACATATATTATATATGTGTGTGTGTGTGTGTGTGTGTGTGTGTGTGTGTGTGTGTTAGTCTTTGTGTGGGTAGTACGTACGCAAACGCAGATAAACAGGATCCCAAACGTGTATGTTTTTAATATGTATAACAGAACAAAATCTTCAAATGTGTAGGCTACAGTACGAAACGCCAAAACAAACCGAAAAACAAAAAGTAAGCACAAGCGAACAAGAAAACAAAGCAACTGGAAATTATCAAAGGCTGGCCATAAAATAAATCAGGAAACGATTAACAGTTTTAACTATCCAAGCACCCACGCACACGTTTCATGACCACGCTTTTAATATAAAATTCCATTAAACATAATTAACAGTTAATCGCGATCGTTACAACTAACTCTGTAATTCATTATACAGCACACATGGGACCTAATTTGGTGGAGAATATAAGCCTTGCAATATGTTTGTACTTCATACGAATAAATATGTGCATATATATCATATATATATATTATAATTATATAATATTATAATATTATATATTATAATAATATTATATATATTATACTTATTATTTTATTATAGATATACTTACACACACACACACACACACACACACACACACACACACACATATATATAATATATATTATATATATATACTTATATTTATATATATACTTACATATATATATATATATATATTATATATACTATATATATATATATATATATATATATATAAATATATATATATATATATAAAAATATATAGATATATATATATAGGTATATATATTACTATTGTATATATATATGTGTGTGTGTGTGTGTATGTGTGTGTGTATACGAGTATATGTACATATATAAATATATATGTATATATATAATCTGTCTGTCAGAGAGAGTATGTACGAGTGTTTGTATTATGTATGAATATAGTACAAATAAACACTGTAATCATTTGCTTGGCGGACAACCAGTAAGTACTCTGTAGAAATGTACTCTCATTATATTAAAAAACTACATTGTACAGCACAAACACATTTAAAGCATTTTAAAGTGCATGCGTACGTGTCTATACGTATCCCAGACATCTGGGCAAATTCAGATTTCCATATTGAGCATTCTACAAAATAAAAGTGCATCATCAACTGAAAACACATGGGGTAAATGACGTCATGAATGGAGTGTTATTTGATGAATATCATTGCAGGCTGTAAAATGGCAAGTCTTCAAAGCTCTCGGGTGAAACTTACTATGCACTTAGGGGGCTTACTGCCCCCAGCGCCACCTCATTACCGTATAATTTTATCACCCTGAACCGGGTCATTGCCTGGAGCCACATTAGAAGACATTTATATCACTTCAAGTCCGAGATATCGAAATAAATGAGAGAGAGAGAGAGAGAGAGAGAGAGAGAGAGAGAGAGAGAGAGAGAGAGAGAGAGAGAGAGAGAGAGAGAGCTAATAATGACTCGGATCAGAATCGGTATCATTTGATGTAATTAATAGCCTCTTCCTTAGCTTATACCTATAAATATTACTGACATCCACTTCATAGCTTTATGATTTTCTGTTGACGCTCAGTGAGACGAAAATATGCAAACTCATGGGCTAAAAAAATCTACTTCCGGTTCCGTTGGCTGAGATAGTCAGCTCATAACACTTACCCGACATCTTGAGCGAACTCTAACGATGCCACAGAACTCGAAAACGTACACATACCTGAAATAAACAAAGAAAAATGTTAAATCATCAACATATTTAAGAGATATTCTTTGTATGATTTGTATATTGGTAATTCCGTAAACTTGAGCGTTTAAACACCACACTGGTCAAATCAGTTACAAACACTTACGTAAATAAAATATGATTACATAATATGCATTAGTAATACCGATACATTTCGAGAAAATTTTTAAAGTTTTATCTTGGCACCTGATTTTCACAAGAATCCTTTTCTGTGATTTCGAAGACTCATAAATATTGTGCATTCTATTTTCAATCAATTTTAATCCATGTATTAAGTTTCTCACCAATTCCAAATACACAACTGTTTCAAAACATAAAAATGACTCTCTCAAAGCTATCAACTACAACGAGTCTCCTATAATAGGGCATTAAACTCACCGGCACATTTAAATAATCTTATAAAACCAGAAGAAATGTTCTAACTGGATGGACAACGTTGAAACCCTACGGAACAATCCACTCACACTTAACTTACGGGGAGTTATCTGCCATTACTTGGAATACAGAATTTGGCCAAAGCTCAAGCGTTTGGACCTATGAGGCCATTCAGCCCTTAAAGGGAAATTGCCAGTACTTGTTTTTGGTTTTGATTGGTAACTTTCCATAAGTCTGAAAAACTGGAGCGTCGTCACAGAAAGCGTAGTCAAAATCAGAGGATTTTTTTTTTCTACAATTCAGCTATAAGAAGCAAACGAATGCAAAGTAAACTCTAAAAGTATCACATTAAGTGATCACTTGAGGAAAACATAAAAACATACATACATGAATGCCTATTATCGATTAACCTTTACTAAGATATGCTTTCGAATATTTTCATCTACACAGACACAGGCATTTAAAAATACAATAGGCTTAGCACACTAACGAATATATGATTGATTAACTGATTAAAGGTTCTCCAGAGTAGTAACGTTAAAGGTCAACGACAGCTATGAGTCAAAGGAAAGCTCTTATGGAAAATAGTGAGTTCATATTCAGAAAACTAGGAACCTGAAGCTACGTCAATTCACCATACATTCACCCTTACAAATGCATACTTAAAGGAGAGAAACGAAATGTATGAAGCATAAGTATTGGAAGTCTTCATTGAGATGAAACATGACTGTTATTCTCAAGAAGAAACATTTGAAATACATAAAAAAAATGACAGATTTTAAGGTGCCAAGTATGTCCATTAAACAAAGGCATCATTATACATGAATCGGCTGTGATAAAAAGGCAACAAAAAATACAATCGTTTCTCAGCCTGCATTATCAGAGAACTTGTTGTCTTTGTAAGAATTCACCTTTGTCCACACAGAAGGCTGAAAAATTGTTTACAACTTTCTGTACGTATGTTAAAATAACAATAAAGAAAATCAACAAGCCAATAAATATCTAGCCCACTAATCTCATTTACTAATCAAGCCCACTAACCTCATTTACTAATCAAAGTACACACAAAACAATATATGTATTTCATCATCTATTAATCAATATACATACAAAGCAATACATATTATTCATACACATTTATGCATATGCATACCATATATTGGATAAAACCGTAGGATTCTACATGAAAAAAATATTAAATTAAATTATTCTACTGACATTTACACTTAAGCTCTGATGGCATCATTGTATTCCCAAACATTATTTTATGGGCTCGTGTTCACCCTGAATACCCAATCAGTAATAACAGTAATCATACTTCGCGTAACTCACCTATATCCAAATGCCAATCGAAAGATGAAAATAATACAGCTGAAATTGTCCAGCTTGCACATTTAATATCTTCCATTATAGACACAGCATTATATATAACCCAATATGAACTGAACGTTGCCAAATGCTTATAACGGTGTGATAATAAATACCCAATAATAATTGTTCAAAACTTTAATGTACGTCAATACAGATTTCGCAGCAGTATGTAATCCATTTGTAAAGTAAATTGTTAACCGTTCTGTATATTTGAAAAATATTTTTAAGCACATCCCGCCATATTTAATGAACTATTGTAAAATGAGATTGCTATAAACATCAGAAATTGCCTAAATGCACTGCGGAAAAATGGTGTGTCTATCAACAGACATACTATTTCTCTGGATTTTGCAATATCAGTGTGAATGATACTGCACACACACCAATATTCATACACTCATACATATATGTGTAAGTATGTATATATATATACATATATACATATATACATACATACACATATATGTATGAGTGTATGCGTAAACACATTCATTGTTACATATGTGTATGTGTATGTGTGGAAAGTCAATAAGGCTGTGCTCAATATGCCGATTAGGGGAGTTACGCAACGCAGGCACAAAGGCCTTGTGAGCATCCGTTGTGCTGGCACCATTATATAATAAAAAGAAAACTTTCTGAAAGCAAGAATGGCTGCCATTTCAGGAGCCAACCCTTATTGTGTTATATATCATAAGGTCTTCATTGTTCTCCTGCTTCTATTCATCTCTTTCTACATACATGCACCAATATAAATGCTCTTTACGAGGGGACATTTTAAATAATAATAATAATAATAATAATATTCATCATTATCATCCGGGAGACTCCCCTTATATCCAGCAGAAAATATTCTTATATATACATATATATGTGTGTGTGTCCTTCTACAAAAAAAAAAAATCATACGACTAAAATTTTTCATGGCGCGGTCAGAATGTCGGAAAAAAAAAATGACAGATATCTTACACATTCTTCAAGTTCTCGGTACAAGGTCCAAGGACGTGGAGTCCAAGCGTATCCACGAACTAATTCTAGCTATTACCGGTTATACTTCTGGTCTTGTGTAGTATCTGTGAACTATAATGCCATAACATCATGCAACTTCAACTGGAACTTCTAATTTTCGATTAAATGTCATCATCGACGAGATTATAAGTTAAAAAACTTAGAACAAAAACACTTAAAGAAAATGCACCGATTCTTTACAGTAACTTGTATGTCTTCTATATATACAAACCATCACCTTAATAAAGAGGTAAGTCTTCCATTTGAGGAACACTCAAACATAAAAGGCAATGCTTTGTATTTCTACAGGATCAAACAACTATGAACACTTCCCATTTATTTTCTAACCTTCCTCTGATACTATGTCGAAAACCGTATGACATATTTATCATTTCAAAAGCATTAATCTTCTTGAATCTCAACTTTGCATCAACCAAATAAAAAAAAATTATATATCCATAGAATACCCCTACGGCATGCTGCTTCGTACTGAAAACTTCACTTGAAAACTTTCAAAACATCTTTCTAATACCAAATAACAATCTTTCTAACACCAAATACGATCCACAATCATAATTTTAGTGCAAAAGGTAAAAGTTACAAGAGTATTCGGAGGAGAAAGAAATGGTAAAAAAAAAATGATTGACATAACAGGCAACTGTCATATCTTCATCATCGAGGTGCATGAATACCAAGAGGAGAGGACACTCCTTGATGAAGTTCTTGCAGCTTGCGATATGGAGAATTATTCAAGAGTGTTACTCTGTCGATGCAACCAGACCGGTTAATTGCAACGCACGCGCGCGCGCACACACACACACACACACACACATATATATATATATATATATATATATATATATATAGTATGTATATTAATACACAAATTTCATATATGTGAATACCATGAAATATATATATGTATATATATATATATATATATATATATATATATATATATATATATATATATATATATATATAGACAGAATAGTTCCTCTCTCTCTCTCTCTCTCTCTCTCTCTCTCTCTCTCTCATGTGCAATTATCCATCAGCAAATCTAAATTAGCTCCACCATAAATCACAACCTACAGACTAGACTTAAGAAATTATCAGTTCGCTAATGTCAGTTAACTGTTATCATCATCCTCTCAACGAAAAGTTAAAGAACTTATTAACTTCTATAGGCCTGTTTCTCTCTCTCCTTCCAATTTAACCTAAATGAACTTCTCTAAACTTTAAGTTAGAGAAGTTTAGTGGAAGGAAACAGGAGGGGGAAAGAGCAGATTCACTCTCTCACCCAATACCCCCCCCCCCTCTCTCTCTCTCTCTCTCCTCTCTCTCTCTCTCTCTCTCTCCACTTGGGATAAGATGTGACCAAGAACGGGATGGTTGAACTAACTCCCCTGATATTCTAGAAGAACGAGTATGTCTGTTAGTGAGTGCACCTCCAGACCAAAGCCATGCAGATTACAATGAAGGTTAAGGGCTCTGCAAATAGCGAGGGAAGACCAAATATCCTTCAGGTTTTGCTATCTACTCGCTGACCTCCGAGAAACATAACCTCAAAATAACGAGTTGGGTATCGGGCCATAATTGTGTTTTGTTTGTCTGGCGTTTTTACGTTGCATGGAACCAGTGGTTATTCAGCAACGGGACCAACGGCTTTGCGTGACTTCCGAACCACGTCGAGTGTGAACTATCACCAAAAATACACATCTCTCACACCTCAATGGAATGCCCGTGAATCGAACTCGCGGCCACCGAGGTGGTAAGTCAGCACCACGCCGACCACGCCACTGAGGCACTGAAGCCACATTGTATCTTAAAATCTTTTATTTCTCATCAAGATTAAACTTCGTATCAATTAAGGAAAAGAAATTGCAATGGTCCTCAGATGGGCACTGTAGGAGCCCTCGTTGATGAATGTTATTGCTACGCCAGTTTATAGAGTGAAAGTATAAATTACTCTCGTTTAAGATTATCACTAGCATCACATACGCCTAACTCATTAAGATACATATAAGGAAACTTGATGATCACTGCTGCAATAATTATAATGAAGACATTACAGTATCGTCATTAATCGGCAATTTGAATATCTACCGTATTTATCCCGCATTAACGATCAACGTTTACACATAAAATGGTGAAACAAAATATGATTACTAATGATTTTGTAATAATGTGAACCACTACGGTGCCCAACCCCCTTAACCACTATCTATTGTCCGCCTTCCAACACATGAAATGGGTTCTTTAACAATTCCAGTAACAATTATATACAAGTAAACAATGTCCAGAAGTTTCTTTGACGCAATCCAGTTTTCTGTAGAGTTATAATCAATCTTTCGGAGGTCTCGGTACAATAATGAGACGTGACCCATGAAACGTTAACCAAGGCCCCGGTGGTGGCCTGGCCTATATCTATAGATGCCAGAAGCACCATCATGGCTAACTTTAAATCTTAAATAAAATAAACACTACTGAGACTAGAGGGTTGCAATTTACTACGTTTGATGAACGGAGGGTGGATGATCAACATACAAATTTGCGGCCCTCTAGCCTCAGTAGTTCTTAAGATCTGAGGGCGAACAGAAAAAAAGTGCAGATGGACAGACAACAGTTTTATTTTCAGAAAACTAAAAGTCACTGGAAAGCTCCATCCACTTGTACCTTAAAAATGGCTAACATCTTCAAGAAAACTGTTAAAACAATTTTCCTCCACAGTGGTGTCTGTAAAAAATACGAAAATTGAAAAGTAAAATAGATCCGTAACATTTGTGAAGCATAGTTTGAATACTGATCTCTTTAACAAAACAGCTGACTGCCCAGTTTTAGCTCGACAATTTTTACTCCTGATAAAACAAGGAAATTTAAAGGCCACTTTTATTTAAATCATTCATGAAATCTCTCAAGCGTCGCCCCTGACTACAGTGTTCTCTGTGGCACATTTTAAATCCATTTATTGGATTTCCTTATTTTATTCCTCACTTTACGTAACCAATTACACACACACGCACACATACATACACACAAAACTCAAGTAGATTTCAGCTTTTAAAAAACGTCTTTTTTCGTTCAATACGTTTACTTCAACATCCTAAAAGGTAATGGAGTATTATCATCATTAACACTTATTATTTAACAATTCTACCAGGCTTAATCCCATTTCTCGACTCATACGGCAGGAGAGAAAACTTTGTTCTGAGGTGAATGTGAAAGTAGGATAAAGACAAAGTGCGAGAAGTATATGGAAATATAGCAAAGGGAATGAAAAAAAGAAAAAGAAAACAGAAAGCAATGCACAGAGGGTATATGAGCTACTGCAAAGACCATTAAAATAAATAAAAACTAACACAGAACTAGAGGGTTGCAATTTACTACGTTTTGATGAACGGAGGGTGGATGATCAACATACCAATTTGCGGCCCTCTAGCCTCAGTAGTTCTTAAGACTGAGGGCGAACAGAAAAAAAGTGCAGATGGACAGACACAGTTTTATTTTCAGAAAACTAAAAGTCACTGGAAGCTTCCATCCACTTGTACTTAAAAATGGCTAATATCTTCAAGAAAACTGTTAAAACAATTTTCCTCCACAGTGGTGTCTGTAAAAAATACGAAAATTGAAAAGTAAAATAGATCCGTAACATTTGTGAAGCATAGTTTGAATACTGATCTCTTTAGCAAAAACAGCTGGACAGCTCAGTTTTAGCCTCGACAATTTCTACTCCTGATAAAACAAGGAAATTTAAAGGCCACTTTTATTTAAATCATTCATGAAATCTCTCAAGCGTCGCCCCTGACTACAGTGTTCTCTGTGGCACATTTTAAATCCATTTATTGGATTTCCTTATTTTATTCCTCACTTTACGTAACCAATTACACACACACGCACACATACATACACACAAAACTCAAGTAGATTTCAGCTTTTAAAAAAGAAAAAACGTCTTTTTTTCGTTCAATACGGTTTACTTTCAACTCCAAAAGGTAAACAATGAAGTATTATTATCATTACCATTATTATTTAACAAATTCTACCCATGCTTAATCCCCATTTTCTCGGGACTCATCGGCAGGAGAGAAAAAAACTTGTTCTGAGGTCAATGTGAAAGTATGATAAAGACAAAATTGGCGAAGAAACGGTATAATGGAAAAATATAGCAAAGGGAATGAAAAAAAAGAAAAAGAAGAAAAAAAACAGAAAGCAATGCACCAGGAAGGTGGGTATATTGAAGGATAACTGCAAAGAACCAGTTAGCATCGAGTTACCCCCAAATCCACGGTGTCCACTTACCATAAGAGGTGGACACAATGCAATCTTAATGCAAAATAGCAAAAGGGACCCTTGTCATATAACATTATAACACACCTGCAATTCGTTCATGAGGCTACAATATAGATTTAAAATGGGGGTTATAAATTTTTCAAAACTAAGACGACTATCAGGTTCTCAAAAACCATATCAACTGACTAGATACTCATTATAGAAGGTATATATATCAACAAATAAATAATAACCCTTACCATAAGGTATATAACCAAATAAATTTACTCTTTCTTTCACTTTATCTTAACAGACTTTACAACACTTTCTTCAACCATGGAAGAATTCTTGGGAAGACTACTCCGAGCCCGTTTCTTGGCAGATTGAGAATCTATGCATACTCTCTCATTACTAACCTATAATCGGATATTGGAAACAGCTGTTCGACTCTGAAAACACCCAGGCATCTGAAATCAGACCGTTTGTGCAATACTGAGTACTCATCCGATATCATTCTGCGTCAAATCATTACAGTATCACATTGAAATTGTTTGGTTTCACTACGAGTATATTGTCAGGCGCTCTACCCTTGCATGGCAAATCGAAGTACAAAGTTATTTATGGACTAGCAAGTGAGACCAGATATTTCTGATGGTCAACAAAGGTGAAATTCTGAGCTGGTCAATACTTAGGCACCGACAGGGATGGCATTCCAAATGTTTGCAACTGCACTGGAATCTGCCGACAGCACACTAATATGCGATTAATATATATATATATATATATATATATATATATATATATATATATATATATATATATATGTGAGTGTGTGTGTGTGTGTGTGTGTATTTATATCTCAGATTTATAAATAAATAGACACTATATATACGTATGCATATGTATGCGTGTATATAAACGCACTCTCTCTTTCTCTCTCTCTCTCTCTCTCACATACACACATACGTGTTCACACACACACACACACACACACACACACACACACACACACACACACATATATATATATATATATATTATATATATATATATATATATATATATATATATATATAATGTTTATCATTCGAGCTACAAATGTCCTTTAATATCTAATTCGCTCTACCTCGGAATTGATATATTATCAACTAAAAATTCCCCTTCGGTACATATATGAAAATATCATCATTCCGAGGTAGAGCGAATTAGATATTAAAGGACATTTGTAGCTCGAATGATTTATATGAATCACGGTGATGTGATAATTATTCATATATGGCTACGTGCGTATCAAAACGTTCGAATTGGCTAACATGGTAGAGGGGGTTTCATATCGATTCTAATTACGAAAAAAACCGAGTTCGACGGTGATTTGTAAGGTCAGAATCGATATAAACTTATAGCCTCTCTGTTAGCCGAATGGTAACGTCACTGTCGGTCCTGATTTCGTTTCCTGTCCGTTGGACGGTGGTTCGATCCCATGAGGGGACGAAATTACTATCAACTAAAAATTCCCATTCGGTACATATATGAAAATATATCATTCCGAGGTAGAGCGAATAGATAGTTAAAGGACATTTGTAGCTCGAATGATTTATATGAATCACGGTGATGTGATAATTATTCATATATATATATATATATATATATATATATATATAGATATATATATATATATATATATATATACATATATATATATATATACTATATATATATATATATATATATATATATATATATATATATATATATACACATACATACACACACATGTATATATATATATATATATATATATATATATATATATATATATATATATAATATCATATAAAGAGCTGGAAAATTCCCATACTATATACTACAAATGTGAAAAACGAAAAATAAAAAAAATATAAAAACAAGAACTGCAGTGCATAAAGGTTATCAACTTGCTATGCTAACAAATCTCCCACAAGCATAAAATGCCAAAATTATTATTGTATAAAACAAAGAAAAATCTTTATGGATGAAGACACGAAGCTACCGAATTACACCTAAAAAAAAAAACGCCCATTTGAATAAGAGAAAAACCGAACATGAGACAAGAAATGTGTAAAAAACTGAAAAAAAACAATATGCAAAAAAGAACTAAATAAAAAGGTAAAACAGAGTATAGAAAATAATTCAGCAAAAACAACGCCCATGTGAACAAAAGAAAACGGGGAAGAGGAAAGAAATACGAAAAAGGTTTTTAAAAAAGGATCATGAAAAAAGAAAATGTATTAAAAAAGGAGCATGCAAAAATAAAATGCATAAATAAAATAGAATATATAAAAAAAAAAAAAAACAGAACATAGAAGACAATTTTTCATAAAACCAACACACTGTGAGAAAAGTTAATGTAAAAATAAAACAAAAAATAAGTGTAAAAAAAAAAAAAAAAAATGGAAAGAAAAGCGGGGGATACGAAAGGTAGGGTAAAAACAACAGAGTCGCGGAGAGTACAGCACTGCGCATCGATTCTTCCTCGAATTACTAATGACTTCGATATCCCCGCGGGCCTGATTACACCATTAAAGACATCTCCCCTTAAATATAAAAGGTGACACGCGCACGCTAGCCTCTCTTCTCATTAGAGTCACGAATACACGCACGGATTTCGCCCAAAGAGCACGAACATACGCATGTATTCTTTTTCTTTTACAATGTGTTATTCGCTAGTGTAAAAGCATCCATTTCTGCAGAGACTAACTCTTGCTATATGCGAATAGTAGCCCAGCTTGAATAATAATAATAATAATAATAATAATATAATAATAATAATAATAATAATAATAATAATAATAATAATAATAATAATAATAATATACTTCTAAAGTAACTTGGTTCGTCCGACGTCAATATGGCTATAAAATTTGAATGGAACATATACATACCTACGAAGAACTTTCGTAGCATAATTAAAGTCCAGTCATTAGACTAATGGACTCATTAGTGGATCTTTCTTCCGTCTCACTGGGCCCTTATGGCGAGACGATGTGTTTTTTTTTCATATCTATAGAATCGTCTAATACTTTCAATTCTTGAGCTGGCCTTTCGGTCTCACTGAGAACCACTGCCACATTACCAAACAGCTATGGAGAGCTGCAATTATATAAACATTTCTTTTTGGGATGAAGTTACCGACACAGCAACCAGCTGTCACAAGAAGACAATTAGGGAATTTGATTTTTTTTTCTTTTCTTTAAGAACGTAAAAATTACCATATTATCATTTAAATCATCTTCAAAGTTCACCAAAGCCCATATGGAGAATGTAATGTAGGCAATATCTAAAATCGGTGGGAAATTGATCTATTGGGTGCAACATTTCCAAGTTTTTTTATACTGTGATTTCTCATCATCGACAATTTTCAAAGGTGATGCAGCCCAGCGTGCTTTTGAGATCACAACAGAAGTCACCTCGACTTCATTTATGCCTCGACATTACATTCGATTCTTCCCCCCAACTACCTGGAACTAACATTGATTATGTAATGTTTGGCCCATAGATGTTAAAGGACGACAGAAAACTGGCTTACTAAGTTCAGAATACAAGATAGATATGGTCGTCATTGAATGAAAAGAGAAAAACGTCAGTTGAAGAACGGAAAACGAATTGTTGGGCCTGGACCTTTAGCAGTGCGTAGTGTGTGTGTTTATTCATATATACGTATATATGTGTATATATATACTTGTATATTTATATACATTATATGATATACATGTATATTTATATACATAATATATATATATATATATATATGATAATATATATATAGTATATATACTATATATATATACCACTATATATATATAAAAATACATATAAATAGAAGAGAGAGAGAGAGAGAGAGAGAGAGAGAGAGAGAGAGAGAGAGAGAGAGAGAGAGAGAGAATATTTCATATCCTAAATAACAGAAAAAATGAGTCGCGTGCCACCACACAAAGAATAGGAGTAATGTCATCAATAATGGCTGGTTTGCGCTGGCTCAAGAGAGCCATCGAGAGGTCCCCAAAAGACAGACACACGAGTATCCAACGACGGACATTTCTGCACGATCATCATCATTTTGTCATTGATCTTTTGTGTTAAAAGACATTTAATTTGTGCCTTGTTTATTTCCTCGGTTTTCGAGCCTCTTTATGACCCAGGACCGATTGGGTCAGTACGCTCAAGGATTTGGCATTTGGTAGTTTTATCAGAGGGCTCACGACCTACATTAGCGAATAAATAATTTAAAATATACTGCAAGTGGCAGAAATCATACGTTGAGACTAGGCATAGCCAGCACACTTTCGTAAAAATAAACATTAAAATAATCCTATGTAATCAGTGCTTCTAAAGCCAAAAATCCCCATAAATGGAAACTTATCATACACCTATGGAATACACCAACATGAACGTAAGAGAAGGTGTGTTTATTTTAAGATCAATGAAGAGAAGGTGTGTTTATTCTAAGATCAATGTCATAGGCGCAACAACGGGATAAAATATCAAAGTTAGGGAGATTAAGGAAGCAAAAAATTCCTATACGTGAAAGTTCTAAAACAATTTAATATTAAGTATATAGACGCAACACAGAACATAAAATTTAAAAAATTAAAAAAAAAGGATGCTAGGGGAATGAAAATCTCATAGACGTACACATCCTAAAACAAATAAGCTCAGCCTGAAGAGACATTACAAAGAGGCATAAAATCAATGTAGAAATATGCAAAAAGTAAAAATCTCTGCGACGCGACGGTCTACCAGAGCCCTCCCCAAGATGCAAGGGATGTATCACCTGTCGGATGTCATTACGATAAGAGGTCTGACCGCCTCCACTCTCCCTCAAGACTGAGGGAGAGCAGACAAATTTTATGGCAGGTGGGACGACTCTTCAGAATGATAGGATTTCCTTAAAATACAAAAAGCAAAACAATAATGCAGGCATGAGAATAATCACTTTACCCATACTCTCATATTAATGGAAGTTAACACACTATATAATCACTTTACCCATACTCTCATATTAATGAAAGGTAACACTATATAATCACTTTACCCATACTCGTAGATTAATGTAAGTCAACACTATATAATCACTTCACCCATACTCTGAGATAATAAAAGTAAACACAATATATAATCATTTCACCCATACTCTTAGATTAATAAAAGTTAACACTATATATAATCACTTTACACATACTCTCAGATTAATGAAAGTCAACAACCTACATAATCACTTCACCCATACTCTTAGATTAATGAAAGTCAACACAATATTTAATCACTTACCCATAATCTCAGATTAATGAAAGCCAATACAATATATAATCACTTCACCAATAATCTCAGATTAATGAAAGTCAACACAATATATAATCATTTCACCCACACTCTCAGATTAATGAAAATCAATACACTACATAATCACAACACCCAAATTCTTAGATTAATGAAAGTCAACACGGTATAAAATCACTTCACCCATAATCTCAGATTAATTAGTCAACAAACTATATAATTACTACATCCATACTCTTAGATTAATAAAAGTTAACACACTATCTAATCACTTCACATTTACTCTCAGATTAATGAAAGTCAACATAATACATAATCACTTCACCCAAACTGTGAGATTAGTGAAAAGTCAATATAATATTAATCACTTACCCATACTCTCAGATTAAAGAAAGTCAACACACAATATAATCACTTCACCCATACTCTCAGTTAATGAGTCAACACAATATATAACCACTTCACCTACACTCTTAGATTAATAGAAGTCAAAACACTATATAATCAGTTCACCCATACTGTCAGTTAATGAAAGTAAACACAATATATAATCACTTCATCCATACTCATAGATTAATAAAAGTCAACAGAGTATAAAATGACTTCACCCATACTCTCAGATTATTTACATTCAAAACTACATATCTAAAAATATCAAAATAAAGAATCTAACATACAAACAAATTATTTCATGATCTCTTAAAAACAGCGATGAAAGCCGGGAGATATCCATCGATTCCGTAAACTGCCATTAATTACGGTTCCGCAGATACGATATAATTTCGGAGACAACAAATTTACTAACATAAAATACATAAAAGATTTTCGGATACCACAAAGAACCTACAACATCTACTCTTTCATTAATGGGGGTCTATGGATAGGCAAAATACCGTTTCACATCTTTCAAGTTAGAAATGTGTAAATTAACAATAAATATACTCAAGTTAAAACAGGGAATAAATTGCAGAATTCATATCAATGTACGGTTTCAAATATTTATAATACACCAATAAATTCAAACTAACAATACTAACATAATGAGTATTAAAATCAAACATAAAATAAATGAAAATGATCAGTAACTTGGCAAATCAATAATAATAATAATAATAATAATAATAATAATAATAATAATAATAATAATAATAGAAGTGAAAAATTAGATTGAAAATTTGTTTAAATAATGAAGTGAAATCATTCAAATCGAGATGGCAATTGCATTTGAAAACTAAAACAAAACTGATGAGACATCAAAACAAAATAAATAATATAATTCAACCCAAAACAAATCCAATTAGTCATGAAATAAAACAAACTCATTACACAGATATTAAACAACATCAATTCAAAAAATAACCTCCCAATTCATAGCAGTTTTTCCTCTGTCAGGAACAAACAAAAAATTTTAATTGTTTTCTCTGTTGACAATGAAAAAAAAAAAACGCATAAAAAAGCCATCAATGAGTCAAGGCCCGTAACACTAACGGAGTGGGTGAATGTACTCGTTGGCAAATGAAACCAAACCTTTTCAATGAAATACAGGGTGAGGCATAAGTCTCCATACAAACATACAAGAGTTTTATTTAAAACTATAACTAAATCATAGTACTAGTTCAATATAAAGGAAATTTATTTACAACTAAAAACAAAATAATATTACTTTAAAATAAAACTATGAAGAGGCAAGTGGCACCTACTTTGTAGCTAAAACACACACACACACACGCGCACACACACACACACACACACACACGAACTATTTCTCAATAAACAGCCAATGTTTGTACTAAGACTTTTATTTGCTTGTTTGTTTGTATGGTGTTTTTACGTTGCATGGAACCAGTGGTTATTCAGCAAAAAGACTAGAACTTTTGTATCACTGTACCTCTTGCTATTTTTCTTTAATGACAAAAAGACAACCTAGAGTCAACTTATGTGAATTGCTGATTCGTATACAAGTCATAAAACATCATGAATTACATTCTTTTTTTAAATCTACGCAACTCTTCCCTATTCCTTGGACAAAACGAGAATTTATAGTGCTTCAGCGGAATGAACGTAAACGGGTTAACCCGCAAAGAATAAAAATAAAAATACACATGTATACAATAGCACGTTAAAATGTTGATCACTTGATATAAAATTTCTGCCTATCAACTCTCCAGATATTTGAGTTCATTAACTTAAGATCCGGGAACACCTCTGACTTCATCAATAGAATAAGGTAAATGCAAATTAAATAGAAACAAATAAAATAAAATAAAATAAATTAATGAATTCGTCGGACACTGGGCTTAATTAAAAAACTTTGCTGCAAAGATACTTCTTGAAGTACATCTGTGGTAATGATTTCTTAATAGACACAAAAGTGTCTTTAAGAAAATTTTCTATTAAAATATAAAACTTTTAATTTGCAAAACTAAAAAAAAAAATTGCAAGAAAAATTGCGAATGATAAATAAACTGCCCTAAAAACAACAATCAAAAAGAGAAAATTCCGACTTTGTCATCACAAACGAAAAGGTAAAAACAAAACAATTACAGCCTCCCAAGAGACCCAAATCAATTTATGAAGTCGACAATTCAAACGAAGATCAAAGGTTCCTTGGGGAGGGGAGGGGAAGGGAGGGGGTTGGTGCCATGTTGGTGTGTGCATGTGTGAGGGGAGGGGGGGGGGGGGAAGAGTGAGGCTTGCAAAGGGAATTTCATCACACATTTAACCAAGAGTCACAATACAGCAAGCGATGCATAAACTTGAAGCTGCATTTTGCTGGATTTGGACTAGAATAAAGCTAGTTTACAAAGTATAAAAGATACAATGGAGAGAGAGAGAGAGAGAGAGAGAGAGAGAGAGAGAGAGAGAGGAGAGAGAGAGAGAGAGGAGATATTAAGGTAATTAAGTAAAGAAAAGTGAAGAATGGAGGCACAGCTGTAACATGACTGATCTGATTACTTCCAAAACCACTCTTCTCAAAGTAAAATGCTAATCAAAACAATTATATAAACTGGCAAAATAAATCCTGGTCTTCCCATTGTGATGACAGGAATTGTTCATGATGCAATATTAATCTTTATTATCGTCAATTCGCATTGACATGTAACATTACCATTTCAGAATAAAATTTCATTGCGATGCAAAGAAATCTCTCTCTCTCTCTCTCTCTCTCTCTCTCTCTCTCTCTCTCTCGCTCTCTCTCTCTCTCTCTCTCTCTTTATCTAATTTACATACATATTACATACATATGTATATACATGTATGTGTGTATGTATGTGAACATGTGTGTATGTATATATATATATATACATAACTGCTACATGACAAAGGTAAACACGATCATTTAAAACAAAATAACGAATGCAGTACCATACAATTTTATCGCAGCAACGAAAGAGACTCCAATATAACAAATTTATATTACTCAACAACATCAAAGTAAAACTTTAAGACTAAAAAAACAACTCCCAAAGATCTCTAGCGTCAGCATTAGATACAAATCTATGATACTGACACAGCAGCCAACTCCATTTCCCGTGCCCAGCCTTCTTCCATTATTTATGGGAGACCAGATTTTCCACCAAGTAACCAGTACTGGTGACAAATCTCAGCCGAGAAGAGAAACGGAAACAACGAAAGAAAATGGAACATGAAGGCTCTTGTTTAGGAATAGTGAAATAAGGGGCAAAAAGATACGATACTATAGTCAGAAGAAATGGAACCAGCATAAAGAAAATTGATATCATGGGGAATGGTGCGAGCGAAAATACCTTCCCTACCCAGCAATCACACTTACATCCAGAACTCATTCTATTGTCAAATACATCGAAATATCAATATTTGTCATAAAAACACTGAAATATTCACATCTCAGATATCAATGTATCAAAATACCAGACATCAGAAAGTAACTAACAATAAGTAATTTTCAGACGAACAAATTCAAATGATCAAATATGCAATTAAGTTTGAGTCAGATTATAAAAACTCATCAAATTAAGAATCTAGAACATTAAAATATAAACATTCCAATGCTTCGGCCGCAAAATTATAACTTAAAACAAAGAAGAAGAAAACCTCCGTCACCATCTTTACACCCCGAGGTTATTATTGGAAGTCATTAAAAAATGGAGTGGCTTCACGGTGACCCATTGCCTTATAGGGCAGAACACCTCCAGGGGACTTCCTAGAGACCGATCATGGCCCAGCCATCACGTGGATCTTCAATAACAAACAGCACTAAGTTATCCATGAAGCTGCTCTCAATTGTTGCCTGTCTATCCCTAACCCTTACTACCAACCCTACCTTCTATTTCCAGAAGTGGTATTCTATTCTCCTTCATATTATGAGAAGCTAATTGCTCGTTAAAAATCAATATTCCTGTTCCACACTGGTCACATCTCCACCACAATCCGCCTTTTTTTCGTTTTGTAACCTGCGGTTATTTGATTACGTTGTAATAATTATGACTTTTTATGACCCTTCCTCCAAGTCCCCCACCTATTCCTCAACGTAACAGATTTGTTTTCTAAATCTAAAGATAATAAAATTAAAATTGATTACTATCATTTATCTAAGAAAGGAATTCCGAATGAGTGACTATTTACCTTTTTATCTAAAAAAAAAATTGTACGTTTAAACTAAAAAGAAACTGACGCTGCAGTTAACCGTACACACAAACATACGTACGTATGTATATATACACATGCACACACACACACACACACACACACATATATATATATATATATATATATATATATATATATATATATATATGTGTGTGTGTGTGTGTGTGTGTATACATATATATGTACACACACACACACACACACACACACACACACACACACACACATATATATATATATATATATATATATATATATATATATATATATATATGTATGTATATGTATATATACGTGTATATGGACGGGCGCCTCTGTGAATTGTGTCTACGCAATGAACATCCATATATCTTTCTGTTCAACAATTTTACGTTTAGATTTGCCGTCGTCCAGCCCAAAACCAACAGTTCTCATCACTGGCTCCAGCATTTATCTACAGATAAATGCGCGTGGGAGCATTCATTCTAAACCATGCACATATCCACAGAGCAGCGAACTGCCTTCTTGATCCATGTCGTATATCTCCACTTTCTCGTGATCTTAAGTGAAAAAATAAAAGTCCGTAGTAGTATGTATATTGCTATATATATAGGAAACTTATGCCAACTTGACTAGTTGGCCTCCTCAGCCTGTATATAGCAATATACATACAAGCTAATGCTGACTTTATTTATCCAGATATTGAAATGTTATCAAGAGATAAACATCCTGCAAATAGAAATCTTATGTCTAGTCAGGCATCCGTTTTTTTAAATAGAAAAGAAAAGGTAGTAACTATAGGCAACAAGGTCTGCTACCTCGAGGGTACTCAGAATATATTACTGCACCATATTATCCTCTAGACCATGAAGTCTTTCTACAGTCGCCTTTCACACTGGAAGACACTTTCGTCAGAGAAAGAGGGACGTGACAGAGATAAAGAAAACAAAGAGGTTACTTTGAAAGGATTGCAAATGATGGTGTAGGTGGCTATAAACGGCTTAGGATCCTTTATTTATTCCAAAACTTCGACTTGAATTAAGGCAATCTGATTTAAAATTCCCCAGAGGAACGCCTCAGAAGGAAAGATCTTCTGTATGTCAAGTTAATTTCAGAAAAAAATATAATTTCTTGAGCAGGAAAATGTTTTCTTTGCAAGAAAAAGTATCATCTGACAAAGAAGGAAAAACGATTTTGACAATCGAAAAATCTTTTTTTGGTAAATACAATTCTGGCGAGGAAAAATATCTACAAATTATTTTATGTTGGTAAGAAACTTATAGGTTGATAAGATTAACAATTTTTTTTTTTTGCGGTACGGAAAACTATTTCTTTATGAAGATATCTTTTTAATGGAAATATTTTTAAAGAGGAAAGCTAATTTGGTAAAATAAAATACTTTCCTAATAAGAAATTAACATTTTTACAAGTCGTAATCATTTTACAAGGAAAACTAAGGACGATCAAGGTAGTTTTAATTATACTTTACTACAGCCCTTCACAAATTTCATTTTTACTATGATTACAAGGTGAATAGTTATTAAAATTATATTTGATACCAGTAAGAATTAGTATAAGCAACTCTTTCTATCGAAAACTAAACAGTGATCTTGAACCGTAAAGTATGTACCACACTCACAGATATTTGCATAATTTAAGAAATTCAGCAATGGACAGGAACTCATAAAAATTTGCAGTTATTATATAGGTGCTTTCATGTCCATCATCAAAAGAATTTTCAAACTTATATTACGTGTACGACAAAGAAAAGCAAGACACATTCAGCTGCACGCTCATCCTTAACTAGGTAATAGAACACTTACGCCCTGGGAATAAAATAAAATCCTACCCATGGACCAGGCGTTTCCGTTCACCTTCAAGAACGCATAACTAGGAGAACCACGTTTTCTTCTCCGTTTTATTCATTCAACACAAGGGAACTCTTTTCACTTTATTATTGTACTTCAGAGTTGTTCCATAAGATATTATGTTCATTTTATGAATAATGAACAAGAAAATGGTAGTGCGGATAGTCTTCGTTTCCTCAAGAATCAAGGAAAACAAGAAAAATATTTATTACTTTACCTCCAGTCGTAGTAACCACGAGTTGGGAGAAAAAACAACTTTATTAAAATTGGAAAGAGGAGAGAGAGAGGGAGAGAGGAGAGATAGAGAGAGAGAGAGAGAGAGAGAGAGAGAGAGAGAGAGAGAGAATTGGGAAATTCCATCCGTTGATGGAAATAGGTTTCCGATGGCAGGAAACTTTACAGGGAACATTTCACCTCCAAGAATAAAAACCTTTGTAGGATTTCTTGTTTCTTTATTATTAATTATTTATTAATTTATTATTATTATTATTATTATTATTATTATTATTATTATTATTATTATTATTATTATTATTTACAATTCCCGTGCATTACGGTTATGTAACTCTTGAGAACCTGGAACTTCAGATTACTAACATTAGTTATAAAAGCCATACACTTAAGGGACTAGTAAAAAATTGCGCGATATTATTATCAATATCATTATTATTATTAGGCACAGCAAACGCTGAATAATTCCCAAACACCTACAAATCAAAGTTGAGAAATGCTGGGATATTAAAATATAAAATATAATCTATAAAACAAAATATTACAAATCAATCAATCTAACTGTGTGAGAGAGAGAGAGAGAGAGAGAGAGAGAGAGAGAGAGAGAGAGAGAGAGAGAGAGATTTACGATCTACATGATGCGTGAACAGCGACGCGTCACCGAGAGGCACGAAAGCAAATGGAGTAACTGAATAACAACGTTCTTTGATTTCAAGGAGAGCCAGCTGTAACTTTCCCTAGTCTCCCCCCCAACAAACCTCCCACTCTAGAGGCCTTCCATCTTCTAGGGAAGATCTATCAATAGCTTAGACTGGCATCACAATTCCTTTGAGGTTTTTCCTCTTCCTCTCTTCCCCTGAGGGAGAGATGATGATGTCGCTGCAAATATTGACGGCGGCGCTTCACACTCGCTACCCTCATCTCCCCCACTTTCCCCTCCCCCTCCCCCTCCCCCTTCGCCACTGTAAAAAAAAAAAAAAAAAAAAAAAAAAACGAATGGAACCCATCCTGCTGAAGAAGTCGAAGTGAGACTGGGGCGGGGGGGAGAGGGGGAAATTTCGCCTGCAGGTACATTTGTATTCTCTGGGGAGATTCCCCAGCAACTTTGAAAGCAGACGTGGTGATAGATACTTCTTTTTCATCCAGGCTTCCTTCATCGTGCTAAAAGCGTCTTGCTCCCTCCCGCTCTTGATATGAAATTTTTAGTATTCGATAAAAGAAAAAAAGTAGAGGAAGAAAAGTTGTTTTTTTTTTTTTTTTTTTTTTTTTTTTTTTTTTTTTTTCCGAAAAATTGGCCGATCAATTTCTTCTATTTTAGTTTGAGCCACTTCTTTAATCTATTTGAAAAGTATGATGTGATTTGCAAATCGTAAAAGAATGCAACCGTAATATCTAGTTTCTAAGACCTGGAACTAATAGAAGCTTTCAAAGAATGAGTCCATTAATTTCTTTTAGCCAATTATGTTTATACATATAAAAAAAAGAAAAAAGAAGGACAGTACATCCGACCGCGTTGATACACATGAAAAAAAACTGTACAGTGTAAAAAAAGGATATGGCTGCAAAACTTTATCGTCAACAGAAATTGACATGATGCAATCAAAAGTAAAATAAACATATTTCTTTGTCCTCCAAGAAAGTCTAGAGACAGGATTTCACGCGTGATTCTGAGGAGGAATTCAGGAAGCATCACTGAAAAGGGCGGTGTTGATTTAAAATAAGCTGGCTTTATGCTAGTGCTGACCTTTCCTAATTATGTGTGAGAGGGGATAAAATGCTTGGTGTGGACCTCTGGACTTCCCCTTCCTAGCAGCGACGACACGGAATCTGGACTTCTCCCTACTAACAGCGACGACATGGAATAGAGTTATATGACCATCCATAAATCTGGGAAATGTTTATTACGAGGCTTTTAGAACAGTATGCAGAGGGCAATGTTTTGGAAGCTTTACAGAAATGGGTGTTGTAAATGTTCAGGTTGATGGACTGGACGTGACAGTGGAGTGGACTTAGTAAGAGAGATGTTTCGGGACGTATTTCATCACAGGAAATGGCAGAACCTAAGGAGAGGGGCTCGGACGGAGAGGCTTTGGGAAGGGTCTACAAATAAGGCTAAATAATGATCTCCAAGAGATTTCCCAGTGACGGGCGAAGGGAGTTAGGGCAGTGCCCCTGGTGTTGCGAGAGGAGTCACAAAATTATGAGATTTATAAGTTTTCGTATAAAAACTTGCAAAGTCTCCTGAAAGGAATGAATGAGTCATAAAATTTCGTGTATAGAGACAAGCGCTGGTGCACTTTCAGCCTATTAATGCCCAAGACACTAAAAAAGAGTTGGAAGAGGTTGGACACCAATATAAAGAGAACCATAAAGTAAATGAGATAAATATATGGATCTAAAGGTGAAACGGAGTGAAAACTTTACAGTTGCACTGAGAAATAAGTTGGAGAATGGAGGAATGCAGGTAGAGCACCATACTAAAATGTGGGTACGACTAGGAGCCGAAGAGGCGATGCAAACACTTTTAGTAACAACTACAGTGAACCAAGTGAGGCCCACTGACGGCACTAACCCCCCCTTTTCTCTTGAAAGGATACGCGGGTATATAAGCAACTGCCCTTCCAAGGAGTTTATTGCAGGATTACCTGCAATAATGGCGTGAAAGGCATTCTGAATTGTCTATTGAGTACAGGCGAGACAACAGGAACGCAAATGCTTAAAACAGAGTTGGTAGAAAGCATCGACTCCCTCACCAAGTCGCATTGGCACAAAGGCAAATCAAAGAGGAAATAATTATCCCTTGTGTCGGAAAGGATTAACAGTCTTCGTAGAGCCCTAGAGTTGAAATGATATTATATTTCTGAGGGTATGGAATAACATTCATATTTAAAACTAGGCTGGCGTGTAAGATAAGGAGAGGCTTGACTTTAAAGTGGATTATGAGACGGATATCTGGCATGAAGAAAACGTGATATCTCAAATAAGGTCAACGCTCAAGAGATCTATTTTAAGTAAAGTACGAGGGATAACCTGAACAAGATATTCATGTCTACTTGAATATCTACATAAGGCAAGTGAGGGAGCTTACGATATGTAGCGACGGTGTCGTGCAACAAGAGAGGGTAGATGAAAACCTGACCTGAAATGTCATAAATATTACTTTCTGTCTTCTCTCGTTAATCAACAGTTCTCTAAAGATGCTACAACTTGCTTCGACCGGTCAACTACATTCAGTTTCTCTCAGGATGCTACTTCTCATTATTCTTCAAGTACTGATTCTCGCTTCTCTCACAAGGTTACTTTGTTCATTCTCACTCCTTGGGTAAAAAGAACATCTAAATCAAACTAAGGGCGCGGCACAAGGAATTCATTTCCATCTCGTCTTCGTACTGGTCACATTCATCTCACTCAACGATAATAGATGCAGAGCCCAAAAGATTCAGTCTTTTTTTAAGATTAGAATGAAGCCTCACTAATAAAACATATTTCCTGTTAATGTCCCAACCTCAACCGTCACCAAACGTCAGGTTATGAAAAAAATCCCATATCGTCCCTATTCTACCATTATCCAGGTCATTTTAAAAATACAATCTAAATTTTATTATCAAGATCAGACTGCATGAGATGCATGCTCCTTAAAATGATGAACTGGCTAAATAACTACTACTACTACTACTATACTACTACTACTACTACTACTACTACTACTACTACTACTAATAATAATAATAATAATAATAATAATAATAATAATAATAATAATAATAACAAAAATAATAATAATAATAATCTCTCAATATACCCCTTCTTAACTTTCATTCTCTAAGCTTCAGTCAACAAATCTCCAACATAAAAAATAAATAAAATCAATACGATTCTAAAGCAAACTTTCCTTTTAAACTTAACCTAACACATGCCATTAAACTTTGCTAATCGAGGGTTAGAAAAAAAATAGGGGGTGGGAGGAATGGAATGGCAGAAGGGGAACTAATATCTGGTAATAAACAGCACAACGTGCAGACTGAGCCGTAAGAGGGATTTGCACTGGCACTCTTTGGCACATCTCCAACATTAGTGCCGCTAGCTCACGGACAGTGCGAATGGAAGTAAGATCTTTTGTGCATGTCTGTTCGTCTGTATCCAGAAGTAAGTTACGTATTCATTATTAATTTCGTAGTAGTAGTAGTCAAACAGATTTTTTTTTAATCTCAAATAAAATTCTTCTGATATAAATAAGGAATATACATGCACTGCCCAATTATTAATTTCGTAGTAGTAGCAGCAATATTAGTCAAACAGTTTTTTTAATTCTTCTGATATAAATAAGGTTTTCCACTGTATTGAGAGGAATATACATGCAATGCCCAATTATTAATTTCGTAGTAGTAGCAGCAATATTAGTCAAACAGTTCTTTTAATCCCAAATAAAATTCTTCTGATAAAAATAAGGTTTTCCGCAGTATTGAGAGGAATATACATGCAATGCCTAATTATTAATTTCGTAGTAGTAGCAGCAATATTAGTCAAACAGTTTTTTTTTATTCAAATAAAATTCTACTGATATAAATACGGTTTTACACTGTATTGAGAGGAATAGACATGTAAAAGCTCAATCTTCTTTGAAAGCTGAAAAATGACCTGATATGAGCATAGCTTAATTAACTATGTTTAGAACAGATGATAAACTCGCAGACACAAAATCAAAGAAAGAAAAGGAAAAGACGACGTGTTTCTATATGCCATGAAAAAAAAGGGACTTGCCCAATACTGCGAAGGTTTGGGTATGGATGAAAGTTCGAGAATGGTTATAAGGTTACCATCATGCGTAACTCTATTAAATGTGGCACGACAATAAGTCACCATACACAAAAAAGACACAAGATGCTACTAACACTCAATCAATATAGTATATTACCGAAAGTATATCTATGAAAAAATTAAAATAATGAAAAATATGGAAAAGGTGAATCAGTCGAATGGTTGTCTACCACCCAACTAAATCACTATAAAGGCTATTAGGGCCTCATTGTGACCCATCATATTCCAGCAATGACAATTTTTCGTGGCAGGGAAATCAACCATTTCATTTAATCTATCTTGTCCTCGAATCTAATTTGGCATAACTGGGGAGGCCAAACTACTTCTCTCAGCCTCACAGAGGAAACGTCAACTAAAAAAATCTAGACTTTTTAGTTTTCTGTAAAAGAAAACTCTTGAGATAACTTTGTTTATCCGGCCGCATTTTTTCTGTCCGCCCTTAGATCTAACAACTACTGAAGCTAGAGGGCTGCAAATTGGAATGGCGATCATCCACCCTCCAATCATCAAACATACCAAATTACAACCCTCTAACCTTAAAAGTTTCTATTTTATCTAAGGTTAAATTCAGCCACGATCGTGCGTTTGGCAACGCAACAATACAGGCCACCACGGCCGGTTAAGGGTTTCGTAGGCCGTAGCTAAGATTTTCATACAACATTAGTATATGCTGCATAGAAAACTCGATTGCGCCGAAGAAATTTCGGCGCATATTTTTTTATTTTTTTTCTTATGGGCGACTTAGACTGGTGTCCCTAGGTATCAAGTTCCTCAAAGGTACCGCTTGGCTTGACCGCAACGAAGATGAACGCCCGGTAAGTAACCACAAGGAGGGTCCCATCGTGGAAGCAGGAGAACGGTAGAAAGAAAGTCCAATGCTCTTGCAGATAAATGAGTTGAGATGACGCTGGCCACAGTGGCGTTAGAGTTATCTGGCTGGTGTTGGGCGAAATGGGTCACAATGAGGAAGCACCGGAAAAATAGGTCACCAAAACTACCTGTTATAATTATTAATAATAATGATAATTATAATATTATCCTTTATATCAACTCAGAACCATATATATAGAAAGAAGCAATACAGTACACAAAATTAAAGATACACTGGATAAGAAGTCATAATAATAAATGGCTACACCGAAACAGTTGGTAATAGCAGAAATAACCTTTGGAGGAATGAAATAACAGGAAGCATAATGACAGTTCTCATGTGTGGACACATTTAATCAAGTTCATTGGATTGGCAAAATTGGAAAAGACAAAATTGTTGTTAAAAGCGTCAGATAAACCCTGTTTAATTACAGTTATTTTCAATAACTGTTTTTTACTTCGTGGTTGTCCTTCTAATCATTATAATCATTATTACTGTGTATGATAGTAACAACATTTCGACTATATAACTACTGTGTATGATATTAACAACATTTCGACAATATCACTACTGTGTATGATATTATTTCGACAAAATCACTACTGTGTATGATATTAACAACATTTCGACAATATCACTACTGTGTATGATATTAACAACATTTCGACAATATCACTACTGTGTATGATATTAACAACATTTCGACAATACCACTATTGTGTATGATATTAACAACATTTCGACAATATCATTACTGTGTATGATATTAACAACATTTAGACAATACCACTATTGTGTATGATATTAACAACATTTCGACAATATCACTACTGCCTATGATATTAACAACATTACGACAAGCACTTAGTTACTGACCTATTGTTGTAAAAACGAAGCGAGAGAGAGAGAGAGAGTACAAAAATGAAATCCTCGGGTCATAAAACCCTTTCAAGTCGTCTCTTTCATTTCTGAGACACTGTAATCGCATTTCTCTATCGCTGACATAAAGGGGTCAAAGACAAATGATTTACTCCTGTTTTTATTTCCACATTTTTGGAAGGGGGAAAAAATGACAAGCTGTTAAAGGTTGGTTTGACTAAAACCATAAACCAGACCCGTCTCCCCACTTCACTCCTCCCTTAAGGAAGGGAAAGGGAGAAGTCGATATACGAAACAAAATCCTAAAATTCACAATAAAACATGAAAATGAAGTGGGGACAAAAGTAGAGGTGGAAAGAGAATATAATACCGGAAATTCTACCTATACTTTTCCACAATTCCAGAAGCCCCATTTAAATATGAGTGCTGGAAACGGTCGGGATGACTAGACGCCCAAAAACCACAATTGTACAGGGGATAATAATAATAATAATAATAATAATAATAATAATAATAATAATAATAATAATACTTCAGCTCAAGGCCATATACATGGAATATACAAGTAGAGACAATAACATACACAACTATTATAAAAAAAAATAGTATTAATAATAATGGTAATGACAGTAATAATACAGAGAATAGTAGTAAAAAAATTAAATGATAATAAAAAAACAGATTGCATACAATTAATTTCCAGCTAGGGACCTTAGGTGGTTACGGAAGCCGGATTCAGAAGGCTAGATACGAAAATCGAATATAGCAAATATTAATCACAGTAATAATAATAAAAAAAAAAACAATAATAATAATAATAATAATAATAATAATAATAATAATAATAATAATAATAATAATAATAATAATAATAATAATAATGGCAGATTCTGCAGATGTCACTTCCTAATTGCAGAAATAGTGGATAAGTCATTTAAGGAACAGACGTCTCATTATCCCATCTTTCCCACAATTTAGATCGTCTTGCCTCACTGCTTAGGATGCTTTGTATGAGCGAATTGCTGCTGTTTCTCAGACCAGACACTGTGAACAACAGCAATACGTCTCATGGTCTCTCGGGTATAGTTCGTCCAGAGGGAACACCCATAGACACTGTAGCAGTACGTGCGGAAGAGCAGCAGTTTTGCGTCTCGGTGACAGAAGGCAAACCTCCTTGCAATCATGTTGCCAGTTGCACGTAATTTATGGCGACAATGTTCTATGTTTGCCGTATATTTCATGTCGTCCGTGATAATGTGGTCCAAATACGGAAATTTATGCACGAATTCCAGCCGATAATTCCCGATTTAAATTTGTGGTTCTGCAATATACTTGAGCGATAACGGGAGCAGCGACATACACTGGGTCTTGGTTTTGTTGTATAGGATATCACATTCCTCTGCATATTGGCGGCAAGTGTCGACGAGTCGCCGGAGACCTTGCACTGATGGGCAAATCAGAACGATATCGTTGGCCTAACAGAGGTTGTTTATTGTTGTTTCATTGACAGTGCATCCGATTGGGAGTGAGTTCTGTTTGACATTCAGGCCATCTGCGTACGTATTAAACAGGTATAGAGAGAGAATGGCCCCTTGCCGGAGCCCGTTTAAGGAGCTGAAGATGTACGACAGTACGATACTCCATTTGAAACTTATTTAATTAATGACGTAGACGAGAGAGAGAGAGAGAGAGAGAGAGAGAACATCTCGTCCAATTAACTCCCTTTGGACAAACTTGCCAGACAACTACATCATTAACAACGCTGACGGAGAACCGAAACAAGGCATGTCCACAGGGAATACAGGCAACAAACTTTATGACACAATGCAGGAGGCCAAGTGTTTATAATTTTCATAATCACTCTTGCTAACCCCATCGTCAATAGATAATGACAGAAGCTACGTCCCTGTGGGACGGCAATTTTTGGCTGGACGGATTCAGAGATTACAAAGCTGCCAAGAAGTGGTCTCTTGACTAAGACACTATTCTAAGTTCTCGAGTCTGCGAATTAACGAGAGATCTTCCACACACACACACACACACACACACACACACACACACACACACACACACACACACACATATATATATATATAATATAATATATTATATATATATATATATATATATATGAATAACTTGATCACGAAGTATATAAAACGTGATGCTATGTATAAATAAAGGTTTTTTTGCCACGAAGGAAAAAATGAAAAAGCGAGATAGCCAAGTACTTTCGGTCCTGTTCGGACCCTTTACTGAGGCAAACTGATTTTACAGAGAACAACATAGTCAAAAGAAGGCTTAATATACAAACTGACACTACAAGCTGTAGAGTGAAAATCGCCCTTATTGCTAAGCTTGTAGTGTCAGTTTGTATATTAAGCCTTCTTTTGACTATGTTGTTCTCTGTAAAATCAGTTAGCCTCAGTAAAGGGTCCGAACAGGACCGAAAGTACTTGGCTATCTCGTTTTTTCATTTTTTCCTTCGTGGCAAAAAACCTTTATATATATATACTAATATCATATATATATATATATATATATATATATATACATATATATATATATATATATATATATATATATATATATATATATATATATATATATATTCATTTACGGAACCATGTATAGCAGGATTCAAGTATCATCAATGATAGTTTCTTTTAACCTTTATGCTTTGTCCTGGCATACGACTGACAAAATGACATGGCGAGCTATACTTATATATGTATATACCAATATATATGTATATATAGTGTATATAAATATTTAAAACAAATATATATATTTACATATATATTTATTATTACATTCATACATACATACACACATACATACATCCAGTATGTGAGAGAACGAGAGCAAATCATGATCCATAAATAGTAAAACTAATCAACAGGCAATATTATTACCTTAATTAAAACAATGGTAATATCAACTGGAGTTGCTCATTAGCCTGAGAAAAAACATCAATAATGGAGGCATAATTAGTTCGCCCACAGATAGAACGTGAAATGAAAAAACACATCAAGAAAAAATTGACATATCGACCAAATATCGCAACCACGACCTATTTTTTGCTTCATTGCGTTTTCAACGTGCAACGACATTCAACGGAGAAAGAAAAAATGTCTCTGAGAGAGAGAGAGAGAGAGAGAGAGAGAGAGAGAGAGAGAGAGAGAGAGAGAGAGAGAGAGAGAGAGAGAGAGAGATCTGTTATAATAAATGAGTGTGTGGAACATTTTATATATATATATGTATCTATATATATAAATATATAATATATATATATATAATATATATATATATATATATATATACTATATTATATATATATATTCACAAATACGTCTAGAGAAGCTTAGAATGGTGCATTGTAGAAGGAGATTGGCTTTGCAGCACTGAAGTGAACCTTGAACCAATTTAGTAAAAGTAATCATATAATTTACATATGAGAAAAAAATTACATCTCAACTCGATCGCAGAAGTTCCTGAACACTACAAGGGCCTTGGCTTTAGTTTGTTAATCCCGTAAATACGAGGCAACAAAGCAATTGAGCCCACGTACGTACAAACATACACATTAATTGTGAATAATTAGACCTTTTGTCAAGGTCAACATTGCGTTGTCATCTAAAACTAAATAGTTTTCTCAGTCATTTTAATGTTGAGTATTCTACGTATGGATGCTACTGTCCGGGAAGTTTATTTAGATGGCGTCCTACAACTACTCACTGGTATGGTAGTCCAGTCATCCTAACTTCTTTACTAAATCGTAGAATCCTGCCTTAATAAATTCTTAAAGAAAAATAACACTACCTTCACCGGTTCCGGATACACTCGAACAGACAGACGAACAAAAACCGAGATAAGTGAACGCACAACATCCGTCCTGCTTCGTTGGTAGCAGTAATCAACTCTGAAAGACCTGGTACCTAAATCGCGTGAATTTACGGTTTGGCCCTATGGCTTGAAACGTAGCATGGCTGGAAAAATGTAAGATTTTGACATTTCTATCTTTTCCCAAAATCGGGTCCATTTAAAACGCTAAATTCTTCTTTTGGCCCACAGCCTACCCCCTAAAATATTTGTCATTGGAATCTACCAATAACATTTTGTGATAACTTGTGGACAGACAGACAGAAAAACGGGTGATTTTTTAACCTTCTCCCGTTTTCGTAACCGGAGGATAAAATGGTCCAGAGGAACGACAAATAAACACTCTGAGAATAGTTCGAAGAAAAGATGAAAAGAAATTTCCCGGCGTCAGAAAAAAGCTTTCGCAGTATCAACACTGAGTTTCCAAGAAAAGCATTTCTGGCGGGAACGCGAATTATTAGAAACACCTATTTGCTTATCACAGGAAACGACAACATTCTGAGGGACTGTTAATCCTTTGAGAAGAAGGGAATGTATTTTGGTCCCGCGTCGAAAGACCTTCACTCCTTTCAAAACTTTATTTCCTAATTCCCTGTTAAAGTTTTCTTCTCACTCGTTACATAAATATTTATCTCACAGGTGCATGTGAGGTTGTACCGACTACACTGAACGTTGTAAGACCCACAGATGCCAACTTTAAAGGCTGTCCAACGTCACATTTTACCTTATCCCGTTTTCTACGCGACTAAAAATAAACTCTTAAAAGTCAGTCCTAAGAATCTTAGTGATTTAATAAAGTTGTCTAATAAATTTCCTCATGATAAAAATCTCGAATCGTTTTCTCAGAACGAGCGTCGCAAGTTTGAATTCTGTCTTATGATTAAACAAGCTTTATCCAATATTTAAGAATATCATCTCTATTAAGAATATCATCTGTATCACTATTTAAATCCCACCTTCCCCCAAAATAATCGTCTTCAGAGCACGCGGACGAAATCTACAACTTCTCAGTGCTGCTTAGCTACTAACTATAAAACGTATTTCTCATTGTAATCTATAATGCATTAAATGTAATTCAATATTGATACAGGTTTATCGTGTGAGACAGTTTTCATTTCGGAATTAAATAAAAGACTGGCCTAGCGCTGCCACCTAAGAGGTCATTCAGCGCTGTAACGGAAATTGAGAGTTAAAAAAGGTTTGAACGGTGTAACAGAAGGAAAACCTCGCAATTGCACTTGAAACAATTGTTAGAAGAGGGTGGATAGCAAGGTGAAAGAAAGAGAACATGAATGGATGTACAGTAAAAGGAATGATAGGGGCCGAAAGGACGCTGCAAAGAACCTTAAGTAAAGCCTACAGTGAACCGCGTGAGGTGCACTGACAGCACTACCCCCTACTGGGCAGTTTTCTTTACGATAGAAAATGCAGGATGAGAGAAGTAGCGGAAATAGAGGAGTAAGTTACGTTTCACCGCTTGCAAACCTCATTTTCTTAGGGAATGAAAGGACAGTGTTCTTGTTATTGAAAATGGCACTTTCCTGGAGCCCCTGGTTCGAGGTCAATGAGTAAAGTCCCTCCTTTAACAGGCGCTAGTTATTATACCTATTCATCACGGTATAACTATATATAAGATATGCACAAATATATATACAAATATATATATATACATAATATATATATATATATATATATATATATATATATATATATATATATATATATATATATTATATTATATGTGTGTACCATCAAATCACTGAAGACTGTCTGATATTTATAGCAGCATTCAGCCAGGAGAAGAGTGAGGGGAAATGACTGGAACTGAGCACTAACATGTGTTTTCGAAGTCACAAACAGTAAACTTACTGCTTTAATATACCCTTCATTGATGTTTTTAGTCACATTAAGATGTCACAGGCTTTTTTTTTTTTATTGTGTGATTCTAATAGATTCCGTTTAACCAGATCTTTACAAACCTTAATTTCCTTAGCTCTTATCTAGACAATACCGTGATTGCTGTTATATATGCAAATTCAGCATTGGACATGTTCCCTGCGTTGCCACTTGTTCCTAAGCAGCTGGTCCGAGTAATTTATATCACCCTTTATATATCTATCTATCTATCTACTATCTCTATTTATCTCTCTATCTATCTATCTATCTATCTATCTATCTATCTATATATATATATATATATATATATATATATATATATATATATATATATATAATGAAGTATGCATACTCACGCGCGCGCACACATACACACACACACACATATATAATATAATATAATATTATATACATATTTATATATATATATATATATATATATATATATATATATATTATATATATATATATATGTGTGTGTGTGTGTGTGTGTGTGTGTGTGTGTGTGCGCGTGAGTATACATACATTCATATATATATATATATATATATATATATATATATATATATATATATATATATATATACACACACATATACATATACGTACTTACATTAGCTAAATGACCTTCAGTAACGGAGAGGTTACTGCAAAAATAATAATAGAAAAAAAAATTCTGCTTTTAAAACTTCATTAACCTTTCATGGTAGCATTGCAACCGGAGCTATTTGCGGAGGGGCCAGCATTGACCGTCCCCTGCCGGAATAACAACACCACTGTCTTTTTTAGCTTCGGCATTAACGGAAATAACAATGCCTACCATTTAGGTCAACTCGTAATGTCGGACTTTCTTGAATAAATAATCCCAAAGCCACGTCAGTTTGTACATACGTGTCATCATCGAACTCGGAAAGATAAAGTAGATAAAATGCTGCGTTTTGCAAAATCTGATCTTTACAGAAACGGGCAACAAACCTTAGGGCGTGGTGTGAGTGGCAATGGCCCACTGGCGTAATGGGGCCAAAGACCCAGAGGAGTGGGTGGGATCTCCTCTTGGCAAGTCCCAACTGATCGCACAGTTGTGGGACGAAATGGCTTCACTCGTTTGTTAGGAAGCCAACATGGGGATATGAAAAAGCATCTGAAGTTGTATCGGCAAATATAGCTCCTCTCTCAAAATCAATAATAATAATAATAATAATAATAATAATAATAATAATAATAATAATAATAATAATAATACTTAAAGGGGAAGAATATTTTTATGGTGTTTTTACGTTGCATGAAACCAGTGGTTAATCAGTAATGGGACCAACGGCTTTACGTGACTTCCGAACCACGTCGAGAGTGAACTTCTATCACCAGAAATACACATCTCTGACCCCTCAGTGGAATGCCCAAGAATCGAACTCGCGGCCACAGAGGTGCTACACCAACACCATACCGACCACGCCACTGAGGCGCTTAAAGGGGAAGAAGACGCTCTGGAAAAAAAACCAGTAACGTAAAGGACAAATTTGCTCTCACCAGACTATGCTTATCAATCGAAGAAGTTGGTTGTGAAAAGTCATCCCAGTGCAAATGCATTAATACACGGTAATATCTATAGAATGTACTCAGGAATGAATCCTGCTACTACAAACGGGAAGCAGAGCAGATGTAGTGAAAATCTATCAAAAGGTTAATCTCTAAGCATTCCCCCACAAAGCCTGCGTTCATGAATACATCAACGTTAACCAAACGTGGCATATATCAACTAAAACTGTAATATAATCTTATAGTCTCGGACTGTTTTTGCATTGCCGAAATCTCAAAATCTTTTTTCAAAGCTTTAAGGAAGCATACCTATTTACGACAAAAATAAGCTTTTATCATAATCTGGTTTTACAAATACATGAAGTGTATTTTTTCCCCCTTATTTCAAATGTATGGCTTCTGTTCCGCGGAACCTTTACAAACAATGGCCTCTTTCGCTCAACCCATGTGAATATATGCTTACCAATATAATAATAATAATAATAATAATAATAATAATAATAATAATAATAATAATAATAATAATAATAATAATAATAATAATACTGTTAAAAAGAATGGCAGAATTAAGCGAGTTGATTTTATATATTGTTTTTTCTATTTTTCTTACAATTCACTTCTCAGGCTCAGCGCTGTTTCTGAGTAACTGGCCAATATTCATATTGGGAATTTTCAAAAATAATAAATGCTGAAGGTATTCTTTTATTTTATTAGAACAGGATCTCAGGTCCAGGTCAAGCCTACGGAATAATACCGGCACTGACGACGACCCCTGCTTGACATGGACCTGATCTCCTATTCTAATAAACTAAAAGATTACCTTCAGCATTTATAATTTTTGAAAATTCCCAATATGAATATTGGCCAGTTACTCAGAAACAGCGCTGAGCCTGAGAAGTGAATTGAAAGAAAAATAGAAAAAACAATACATAAAATCAACTCGCTTAATTCTGCCATTCTTTTTAACAGTATTTGCCTAAAAAGAGGGTCTTCTACCAAAAATAATAATAATAATAATAATAATAATAATAATAATAATAATAATAATATATCTGATGTTCATGGACGACATCAAGCTGTATGGTAAGAGCATCAAGGAAATAGATACCCTAATCCAGACTGTAAGGATTGTATCTGGGGACATCGGGATGGAGTTTGGAATAGAAAAATGCGCCTTAGCCAACATACAAAAAGGCAAAGTAACGAGAACTGAAGGGATAAAGCTACCAGATGGGAGCAACATCAAACACATAGATAAGACAGGATACAAATACCTGGGAATAATGGAAGGAGGGGATATAAAACACCAAGAGATGAAGGACACGATCAGGAAAGAATATATGCAGAGACTCAAAGCGATACTCAAGTCAAAACTCAACGCAGGAAATATGATAAAAGCCATAAACACATGGGCAGTGCCAGTAATCAGATACAGCGCAGGAATAGTGGGATGGACGAAGGCAGAACTCCGCAGCATAGATCAGAAAACCAGGAAACATATGACAATACACAAAGCACTACACCCAAGAGCAAATACGGACAGACTATACATAACACGAAAGGAAGGAGGGAGAGGACTACTAAGTATAGAGGACGGCGTCAACATCGAAAACAGAGCACTGGGGCAATATCTGAAAACCAGTGAAGACGAGTGGCTAAAGAGTGCATGGGAAGAAGGACTAATAAAAGTAGACGAAGACCCAGAAATATACAGAGACAGGAGAAAGACAGACAGAACAGAGGACTGGCACAACAAACCAATGCACGGACAATACATGAGACAGACTAAAGAACTAGCCAGCGATGACAATTGGCAATGGCTACAGAGGGGAGAGCTAAAGAAGGAAACTGAAGGAATGATAACAGCTGCACAAGATCAGGCCCTAAGAACCAAATATGTTCAAAGAACGATAGACGGAAATAACATCTCTCCCATATGTAGGAAGTGCAATACGAAAAATGAAACCATAAACCACATAGCAAGTGAATGCCCGGCACTTGCACAGAACCAGTACAAAAAGAGGCATGATTCAGTGGCAAAAGCCCTCCACTGGAGCCTGTGCAAGAAACATCAGCTGGCCATTGCAGTAATAAGTGGACGAGCACCAACCTGAAGGGAGTGATAGGAAAAACGATCAGGTAAAGATCCTCTGGGACTATGGTATCAGAACGGATAGGGTGATACGTGCAAACAGACCAGAGGTGACTTTGATTGACAAAGTCAAGAAGAAAGTATCACTCATTGATGTCGCAATACCATGGGACACCAGAGTTGAAGAGAAAGAGAGGGAAAAAAATGGTAAAGTATCAAGATCTGAAAATAGAAATAAGAAGGATATGGGATATGCCAGTGGAAATCGTACCCATTATCATAGGAGCACTAGGCACGATCCCAAGATCCCTGAAAAGGAATCTAGAAAAACTAGAGGCTGAAGTAGCTCCAGGACTCATGCAGAAGAGTGTGATCCTAGAAACGGCACACTAGTAAGAAAAGTGATGGACTCCTAAGGAGGCAGGATGCAACCCGGAACCCCACACTATAAATACCACCCAGTCGAATTGGAGGACTGTGATAGAGCAAAAAAAAAAAAAATAAATAAATAAATAATAATAATAATAATACTCTAGTCAAACATTTAGGCTTCATGTGAATATTAGCAACTACTACTACTACGATAATAATAATGAAAATAATCATCTCCTTTTACAAAATAACGAAACAAAATAAAAAATTAAATAAATAAATAAAGCGCAAGAACCACCGTCACTTTTCATGCAAATTATTATAAAGGATATGCGCGTGACACTCATCAAGATGAAGAGGTACAGAGCTCCAGTTGTCATGGCGACATGAGCGACATCTTGAAGTAAACAACTTGTTAAATTCAAGTCCAATTCACCGAGGAGATGAGATCATAATAAACGATCGCTTTAGAGCTCAGGGAAAAAGTGAATTCTCAGGGAAAAAGTGAATTTAGTAAAAGGTGCGGAATAAGGTCCTGTGAATATTCTGAATATAATACAAAACATACACACACATACACAAACACATATAAATGTTATGTATATATATATAATATTATATATATATATATATATATATATATATATATATATATATATATGTGTGTGTGTGTGTGTGTGTGTGTGTGTGTGTGTTATAAAATATACCTATAAAAGAGTGGATCTTTCTTATTTGTCCGTAGGTAAGGATTGGGAGGGTAGGGGAGACATAACACATACACCCTCCTGAAACATACCTGTTTGTAGGGGCGGGGTAGGTAGGTAGGGGAGACATGACAGCCACCCTCCTCCTGAAAACCTGCTTGTCCGTCCGGGTGGGGGCAGGGTAGGTAAGGGATCGGGAGGGTAGAGTAGACATGAAGGGCAGTGCCGGATTCCAGAGCAGCATAGCGCGCGCCATCGAGCTCGTGTGTATGTATATATATATATATATATCATTGCTGCGATCCACAGCAATCGAATAAGATTCAAATACATAATTCATGGTAGAGTTAAAAATACTTACACCGGATATTTAAGCCAGACAGATTACTATGTAAATTACAGGAAAAACATCTTCCTTCAAAGTTTCGCTCCTTACGAACATCGAGATCTACATTCACTACAAACCGAGAGAGAGAGAGAGAGAGAGAGAGAGAGAGAGAGAGAGTACAGTAGATACAAAAACAAAACGAAAAGGCTGAGACGGACAGTTGCTTTTAGTCTAATGCCCGCGGCAATGGGTCGCAGTAAGGCCCGAAACCCAACGAAGGTTGTTAAAGAAAAAAAGTGATATACAAGAATCCGGGACCTGGATAAGAATGCCATGATTAATATGCTAACAGTGACTGACTTGAATAATTAATGATAAAACGGGGTAATTAGTTCCAAAAACCATTAAACTTTCGACTAAAAATAATTATACAACTTTCAGACTAAATCAAAATGAGTCCGGTCTTGATAAATAAAATTACTTAATGCTTTAACAAAAGACCATTTAAGACATACGTAAATGGCGATTTCATAAACAAAAAATATTTACTCAATTAGTAAAAAATTTTACCAATAATAATCATCGTTCGTATAAAAAAAATCTTGACAAATACAACTAATGATTCTTTAGGAAAACCATCATATGAAATTAGCGATAGAACAAAAAATCTGCTAAACATATATAATTACTGAGTGCATAAAAATTACTGACATGTACTACTACAGATTACTTAAAATTTCATCTCGATAAATATAATTACTACTTGCTTAGATATATACTATACTCTCAACAAGTAACTGACTGAATTAAAGAATTAACTGGACAAATGTGAGAAATTTTTGTATAAAACATTGACAAAATTAGAATTCTCGACAAGTATGGATTCTGGCTGCAAAAAAAAATTCTTGGACGAATAAAATCAATAAGTTGCATGAATAATCTCGACCAATGTCATCCCGACTGTAAAAATGCCTCCAGCCAAAAACTAGAGACTATTGAAGCTTCTTCTCTGCAAATGCAATTACTGACAACACTAAAAATCTGAATTTATGCTTATGATCAAGTCTTTTCATTTGAACGAACATCCTTTAATTCTTATGGAGCCCAGGGACCGTCACAAAAAAAAAAAAAAAAAAAAAAAAAAACGCAATCACAAGCAAAAATAAGAGGTGTGTAGTTCAATGATAAGGGAACTGATAGAAAAGTCCATTCGAGGCCCGAAGATTGACGTCTGGGAAACGAGCCTCATACGGACTTTTACGGCCTGAGCCAGGTCCAAGTTCATGCGCAAGCAAAGCCAAACTTAATCTGCAAAGTCAATAACGACAAGAGCGCAAAGAGTTCAAAAGTCTGTCATTCACTGACGGTACAAATGCAGAATTTTTAAAGAACATTCAGTGGTATTCTTCATCATCTTTTGTCTAAAGCTAAGCATACCTTTGTTTAAACCAGACCACTGAGCTAATTAACAGCTCTCCTGGGGCTGGCCCGAAGGAATGATATTTTTGCGTGGCTAGGAACCAATTGGTTACCTAGCAACGGGACCTACAGCATATTGAGCGACATGAATGAAATGTTAATAAAGTAAAGGATGAAGCGAACTTGACTCCTCAGAGAGAATACAATGGCACGTTCGCCTTTCCCTTAAGGACACCACTAACAAGAAACTCGACGTTGATGCATCATTAATATATGTCAAGGGACTCTCTCTCTCTCTCTCTCTCTCTCTCTCTCTCTCTCTCTCTCTCTCTCTCTCTCTCTCTCTCGTTATTAATTGTACTTGTCAGCATTCGGAAACGAATTTCCCTTCCTGCATACATAATTATCACGGTTTTCAAGTGACATTTATTAGCATATAGTATGCATTGTATGATTTTGTTAGAACATGTTCAACAATGTTTTCATGTATACACACACACACACACACACACACACACACATATATATATATATATAATATATATATATATAATATATATATATATATATATATATATATATATATATATATATATATATATACATATACACGAAAACATTGATGATATATATATTTCTGGGGAGCATGTTTATTTGATATATAATATACAAACTTACAAATACTACATTTGCATGATCGAGATTTTGTGCCGCTGAGTAGCATCTAATCAGATCAAACAATATTTTTTTTACCTTCTAATTCTATGTGTATCCTTTCTTGCTGATAAACCTTTCTTATCTGACATTCTCCTAAATTAAAAATAAAAATTAAAAAAATTAAAAAAATATCCCGGATAAGAGAGGTTTGGTATGGATGATGCTTGCATACCATTATAATTACTATATTATTATTCAGAAAATGAAACGTGCTCCTATGGAACAATCCAACAGGGGCCTGGGAGTTGAATTCAAGCTTCCAAAGAATATGGTGTTCATTAGGAAGAAGTGAAAGGCGGTATAGAGAAATACAGAAAGAGGAAATCCCACTAAGTAAAATAAATAAATAAATTAATTAATAAATAAATAACCTAATCGTAATCTCAATTTGCAAAATACATAAACAGTCTTATACCTAATTCGTCTGTGCTTTTCATGGATTCCATACAAACAAAAAATAGATGATAATTATGAAGCCGTCAACCAAATAGTTGAGTTTTTGCTACTAAAGTTCCGGAGAGAGAGAAAAGGTAAGGAACTCTATTAGAGCTTGAAACCCCAAGGAAGCCATAGAAAGACACACCGAAAAGAGGTGGCAGTATGAGCAAAATTAATTAAAACTCCATTGTGAAAGAAAATAAATAGAATAATAATTGTACAGCACACTCTGATGAATAAATTCTGCGACTTCACTATAATAATAATAATAATAATAATAATATGCTTTATTTCAGCTCAGGGCCATATACATTGAATATACAAAATATAGACAGTAACATACACAATCTAGATACATGAGACATGATAAAAATAAAAATAAAATGAATAATCGGCACTTATCCACAAAATAGCTGAGGTAGCATAAAAGCTAGTAATCATAATACTGGTAATATCAGTAATAATATTGGTGAGAAAAAAAAATATGCATTGAGAGTATTAACAGTTATTGCACAAATTATATAACTTAAATTTCAACTAGAGACCTTAGGTGGTTACAGTAGTCAGGTCCAGAGGGCTAAATACATAAATTAAATGTAAAAAAAAAAAAACTTTAACTTGATAGTAATCACAGTAATAATGAAAAAACAGCAGATGACATCTTGCCAATACAGAGATTAAGTCCTTTAGGGGACAAAGGCCTCATTTTCCCCTCTTTCCCACAATTTAGATCTTCTTCTTGTTTCACTCCTTAGGATGCTTTGTATGAGCGAGTTGCTGCTGTTTCTCACTCGGGTTACCAGACTGGACATTGTTCGCCTAACAATGATTTTTAAATTGTCCAGGTGGTTTTCTATGAACATCTGTGTGGCGGAGTGGTAGCGGGGAGTGTTTGTGAGGCGTCTCAGAATTTCATTGTGCACAACAGTGATGCGTCTTATGGTCTCTCGGGTATAGTTCGTCCAGAGTGAACACCCATAGATACTGTAGCAGTACGAGCGGAAGAGCAGCAGTTTCACGTCTCGGTGACAGAAGGCAAACCTCCTTGCAATCATGTTGCCAGCTGCACATAGTTTACGACGCCTCTGTTCAATGTCTGCCGTATTTTTTAGGTCGTCGGTGATAATGTGACCCAAATACGGAAATTCGTGCACAAATTCCAGCCGATGGTTTTCCAGGAGAAGGGAAATTTTGTTGGTTCTGCAATATGCTTAAGCGATCTCGGGAGCAGCGACATGCACTGGGTTTTGGCTTCGTTGTAGATTATATCAAATTCCTCTGCATATTGGCGGCAAATGTCGATGAGTTGTTGGAGACCTTGCACTGATGGGGAAATCAGAACCATATCGTCGGCGTAACAGAGGTTGTTTATAGTTGTTTCATTGACGGTGCATCCGATTGGGAGAGAGTTCAGTTTGACATTCAAGGCATCTGTGTACGTATTAAATAGGTATGGAGAGAGAATGCCCCCTTGCCGAAGCCCGTTTAGGGAGCCGAAGGTGTAAGATAATACATTACCCCATTTGACACAAAATTGCTGTGTGGAGAACCAGCAGTGTAAAATGCCAATTAGATACAGGGTGTGTCCCTTTTATGCAGCTTCAGGAAGAGCTTCAGGTAGTTTACTCTGTCAAATGCTTTTCTCACATCTACAAAACAAAGGAAAACAGGAGAGGATGATGATAGGTAGTAATTCAGCAATTCTTTCAGTATGTAGATGCAGGTTTCGGTTGAGTGGTTTGCTTTAAACCCGAACTGGTTGTCAGTGGTGTGTAGAAAGGGGAGAAGTCTCACTAGAAGAACCGACTCAAGTATCTTCGATGCGATCGTTGTGATTGCAATCGGCCGGTAGTTGCCAGGGTCAGCTGCATCCTTTAGCTTGTTTTTGATTAATGGTCTCAAATGGACTAAGAGTAGGGAGTCTGGAAGAAACCGGTGAATTATGCATGCATTGAATAGGGCAGCTAGCAAAATGTAAGTATCGGATGGCAGAATTTGAAGGCCTCTGCAGAAGACCATCACAGCCGGGTGATTTATCATCAGGTAGGCTGTTTATGGCATCGCTGATGTTACTTGGTGTAATACGGTCTGCAAAATGAAACTGAATGTTGTCAGTAAGGAGGTTATCTACATCCCTTCGGGAATCTTGATCATTTATAAAATTCAGGATATTGTTGAAGAGATCACCCCACATACTTGCGATAGCTTCGTCTCCGACTGCTTCCCCTACTCTCTGTGATAGCTTTTTAGTTTTGGGATTTAAGGACTGGATATCTTTCCAAAGACGAGGATAATCACCAGATTCTAAGTTTCTAGACATTGCATCGGCTCTTAGTTGTTTTTCATTTAACCTGCAGTGCTTAAGAGCAAGTTTGAACTGCGCTCTCGCCTGTCTCATTAGTAATGCAGTGCGCCCTTCCCTGGGGCTACCATTTTGCCTCCACAGTAAAAACATTTCTCGTGAGTATGTATACAGATCTTTAACCAAGTCATTCCATGCAGGTATATTACGAGAATTACCTTGACGAAATCTGTAGGCAGTCCTGCCCGAAGCAAGCATAGCAGAGATTATGTTCGAATAGAATTCATTCAGATCCCTCCTGTGGTAGTCATTTCTACAATTTGTGTTAGTACAAAGTAAGGCGTCTGCCAGTTGAACTATTGACCGCAACCTGGTTTCCGTGGTCGCCCTGAAGTATCTGGTTTTCTGTTGGTTTTTAAAATCCGAGTTTACTGCTGGTGGGCGATCGGTTAGGGGGTTCACGGTAGGGAGGGATGGGGTACTGAATGACACCTGTAAAGGGATGTGATCGTAGCCCGTTGCAAGATCATAGCGAATGTTGCAGGTCATAATAGAATCATGAAGTTGTGGAGATGTGATGCAGTGGTCCAGCCCAGAGGTTGCAATAGCATCCGCTCTATTATGTACATATGAATAGGAGGAGGGAGGGAGGAGCATTACATCGCTAATTTGGAGAGCATGATTTTGACAGAAGCGATTAAGTTCATTATAAAATTGTTTTGTGGAGTGAGAATTAAGGTCCCCGATTATACAAATATGATCAGCAGGAGAATCATGAATAATACTGTGTAACTCCCCCAGGATCATGCAGTAATGATCAAAATTATTGTTATTTTCCCAAGGCATATAAACATTAATAATTAGGATTTTAGAGTTCCCTACTGTCACTTGAAGCCCCAGCAATCTGTCACTCCTGTAGGTCATCACCTTTATCATATTGTCTAACGATTTGTGCCACAGGAAAGAAAGGGTCCCTTTCGGGCGACCGGCTATGATTTGATCTGTAACTTGCATCGATGAAGTCGAGAAGGTTCTGAAGTCTTCATGAATTGAATCGCAGATGGCAAGGTCATGTGGCCAGAGGAGCGTTTCTTGCAATGCAATGATGCCTTGAAGTTGTTTTTGCAGAACAAATGTTTAGGAGAGGAATGTTCCGCTTGAGGACAAAAATATTCCAAGAGATTATGTTTAATGTATCCATGGCTACTCACGAAGATGGGAAATGAATGCGCTGATCATTTGGGTGGATGGGGGGGTTAGCCAGGGTGAGTGGGCAGTCACTCACCGTGGGGGGTTGACTGGCATTTGCTGTGGAAATGACCTTGGTTGGAGTGTCAGTAAGTTCCCCTGGGGGTGGTTGATCCCGGAATAATTTATATCTTGAAACTAATATATTAGGACCGAAATTCTCGCCTTTAAGAACGTCGAGGTGTTGAAATAGGCAAGTAATCCTGTAAGCCACTTTATGTTTAATCCTGCATGGGAGTTCGTGAGAGATGAGTGGGTCAGAGCCAGTGAGAAACTTGACTCTCTCCTCTATGGCGTTTAGCGTCACCGATGAACGCAGATTGTGAATTACTACGTGATATCTCTTCCCAGGTGTCAGGCGAGGTGGAACACGAATGTTGGGCTCCGGTCCAGCGGCCAAACGAGAGGTTCTTCTTATCTTTCTGCTTGTTTGTATCTGCCAGCTGCCAGACCCCTCATGATCACTTTCATCTGCATCTACGATGGGGGGTTGGGGGGAGAGATAGGGTGGGGAGGATTACGAGGGTTAGTAATCGTCACCAGAGATATATCTTCCACCGGAGGCACTAGGGAGGTAGAAGAGGTTGGGAGACCAACAGTCCCTTCGGAATGGTCTATAGGAGACGGGGCACTTCCGTGTTCCTGGGAGGCAAGGAAAAACTGGATGCCGCATTCGTAGGAGTCTGGTGGCTATCTGTGCGATTGTCTATCGATCCCTGCACTCCTTTGATCGCATCCCAGATCCATGTGAGGTTATTTGTTGCCACCGTTTTAAGACAGTTTAGGGATTCCTGTAGTCCTTTGATCACGTCCCAGATTCTTGATAACTTATCATTTGTCTCCTCAATTCTTTCTGAGTTTTTTCCAATTATTTCTGAGAGAGATTTTGCTGTTTGGAAGGCAGTTTCTGCCGTGTGGTACACCGCAGGTAGGCTTAGGTCAGCAGGCCCCTTTGGAGGCAGATTGAAAGGGTCATCGGCGTAGATTTCCACTGAGCAGGTCCTTAGCCACTTGGTGATATACGATATTTTCTTGTGAGAGGATAAGTTCTTCGCAGATCGCTCCTTGAGAATGCTCTTTGGTATCAGATCTTTGCATTTCGTATATGCAACGTTGATTTCCTCATCGGAGAAGGCATCACTGACAGATTGTATAGCGGACCCGACGTCGGAACGATTCGATTGGTATTGTATATAGTAAAGACAATTGTTCGAGAGTACGGAACTTGTGTGTGGGGCACGGGCACCGGTAGGTGCCAGGGTCATTTGCGCAACAGGTTGGTCGGGTGACATTTTTGTGGTAAGGGAGGGGTCAAGCACTAACACATACACTGCATTCTTTTACCCATTTCCCAGGACCAATAGGCCTCGAGTAGCTGTGATTTGAAAGATTTCTAAGGCACTGATTGGAGCAGAGAGAATATTAGTATATCTGCAGTTGCACAACACTCTCCAGCTTACACGCCGGGTATTACGTGGAGACACTATTAACACATTGCTTACTATAGGAGGTATAATCACCAAGGGCGGAAAACCCTTCTTTTCTGTGAAGAAACGCGAGAGACACCTCCAACACGTCCGCCCCCACACACACAATAGATAGAAATCTTACGTATGCACTCCAACATACATGGAGAGAGAGACAGAGATCAAAGGACACTAAAGATGATACTAAGCGCAATTCCATAGCCATCATTCCATTTCTATTTCAACTATGTCGAGGAGGATATATCTAAGGGCTCTCAGTAAATGGAGTTGCAGGATTAAACACAGTTATATACGCGACTGTATCTCATCTGAGTGCATTTCGCTCACTATTAATGGTGAATAACATTTCGCAATTTGCGATTACCAGTCTCCCTTTTGTAAGGAATAAGTGTGCGAAGATTCCTCTTCTTAAAACCCAAAGCTTACAATCGAACTTAAAACTGACGACAGTAGAGTCTGAGCAGCGATGGGGCACAAGTAGATCCTGTAGGTCAACCTGACGAAAGAGATATAACCGGTAGTTTGCAAATTCAAATTATTACGAATATGAAATCAGCGGATCGGTATCTTTCGATAAAAAAAAAATTCACCATCAATCAAGGAATAAAATCTTATGAAAGCAGTATTTCAAACGTTACAGAGCCTGAAAGATTTATAGCAATGCAACGCTTGCATCACACAAAGATTTTTTTTTTTTTTTTTTTTTTGCATAGATAACCTTATGGCAGGTAATATATCTTTCACTGTATGATCTATAACGCAGGAAAATTTTCTTGCACTGTCAGTTCAAGTTGTGATATGTTTTACCGCACTGTAAAATACAAGTTGCAAGAAAACTTTGTTTTGCACCGTAAAATTTTGGTTACAAGCAGTTTTCTGGCAGTGTAAAATTTTAGCAGCAAGAAGTTTTACTGCAATGTAAAATTTAAGCTGCAAAGGAAAGTTTTCTTGCGCGTTACAATTTAAGTTGCAGGAAACATCATCGCACTGTAACATGCACATGGCAAAAAAGGTCGTCCGCAATATGAAGGTCACACCGCAAGAAAAGGTTACAGCAATTTTTTTTATATTGAACGAAAAAATGTCCACACTTCTGGACACGAGAACTGCGACGTGACCAAAGCACCTTCGCGCAGATCAGGTCGTCATATTGAGGTTAATGATCACTTAAACGGCCCTAAGAACGTGCTTGCCGCTTCAAAGATACCGCTCAAGGCCTACGTGAGACAAATGCACTCATAATCACGGCACTTCTGACACACTGGAAATCATGCACTCCAAGAATTTCCACGATAATACCAGTGCCACACAGCCAACCAAGATGACTTATTAGTCATCAAGCAGACTTCATGATGATCATGCAAAGCTTGCTGGACTTTGATTTGATCAAATATTTTCTATATTATACGGAGCTGAGCGCGCTGGTTCAAATCGCATTTGGACCCAAACTAAATTCTTTTGACTCCCATTTCTTCACGTGCGAAACTATATCAATTTCTTAGAGGGATAAGCTGTACATGTAAAAGATGCAAGACTGATTTAAGAAAAATGACCGTTGCATGTTCGGCAAAAGCCAGCCCCTCCCACTGGAAAAACATAATAATTATTGCGGGATCTGGTAATGATCTTATAAGATATGATCTTATAAGACAGATCAGAGAGCACTGTAAATGATTCTGGAAACCCAGAGAAAGGCAAATAATTTTGCATTCAACAAAAAAAAATGGTTTTAATAATGGACCAAAAATTTCAAAAGAAAGACCATGAAGAAAATGTAAATCGAACGCAATGCTAATGCCGCTTAGTGTTACGAGATTTACTAATTACGCCATTGAGCAGGAATGAATGCGACGATGGTATCACAAGAGCCAGGCGTGATTATAATGCGTTCCGTAATTACGACAACTATTGTAGGATCCGCATTTCAGAAATGAAGCAATACCAATTAAAATATTCTCTCGCCAAATGAACCTTTAATTGTGATCATGAATAATAAAGCTTGCTGTGGTGAAGTTCTGAGTTGTAGCTGGCAAAAACATCATTTCACATATGATTATTGCAATTTTTTTTCGAGTTCGATGAAAGTGGCTTTACTTACTTCCCTTGGTAACATAACCACGGGACGTTCAGATATGGATATTATTATTATTATTATTATTATTATTATTATTATTATTATTATTATTATTATTATTAATGAATAGTCATCAAAAAGGAACCTGCAAAATCTGCGTCTGTTACCTGTAATCCAAATAACGTTAAACGTGGGTTAACTACAAAAATATAGATTACAATGTCTGTCCCTTTTAAAAATAGGTTAGCTTAGATCAAGAAAAATAAACACACTCAGAAACACACACAAACACACACACACACAAATATATATATATATATATATATATATATATTATATATATATATATATATATATATATATTTGTGTGTGTGTGTAATATAAATAATCATGAATATTCATGTGGGAGTCACAAATTAACTAAAAAAAAAATTTTTAATGACAGATTCTATATGATGACGATAGTGTGGAAACTAGGATTTTGAATTATAAAGATAAATAACCAAATGACAGATGCAAACATCCTACACTCATGTCCATATAACCATCGTTGGCTTCCCATGACTCACTGGAACCTACAGCTGTTCAAAACAGATCCATAACATCTGTTGCAAACTTATAAGTACTGATGTCTAGATATGGCTGATAATCATACGCCCTTATGGTAACGGGAACTTAGGTATTATTGGAATTTATCTTTCAAAGTCCTACCCAGACCAGAAGTTACAAGCTATCGCTGCTAGTATAATCAAGTAAAAATTGCGACGAAGTTTCTTCCGCGTAATCGAGTTTTCTATACAGTGTATAATGCTATATGAAACTCTCAGCCACGGTCATGAAACTTTCAGCTACGGCTCGGTGGTGGCCTGTGTTGTTGGCACTTATAGCGTTGCCAGACGTATGATCATTGTTAACTTAAACCTTAGATAAAATTAAAACTACTGAGGCTGGAGGTCTGCAATTTTGTATGTTTGATGATTGGGGGGTATGAATGATCAACACTAATCTGCAGCCCTCTAGCCTCATTAGTTTTTAAGATCTGAGGGCGGACAGAAAAAAGCGCGGAAGGAGAGACAAAGCCATATCAATAGTTTTGTTTTAAAGAAGACAATATTGAGTTAATAGATATGACATCCAATTCATCACAACTGATAAAGTCAATATCACGGTTCTATCAAAAACTTCAAATACTTCTGACATGTGTAAGTAAAGCAAGCGTCGTTAATAACATGAAAAATTATATGCTTCAAGCGGAGAGAGAGAAGTAAAATTGGTTATCATGTCATAAAACGAGATGAAATAAATTCTCAGGTATTAAGACGAGATGTAAAAACAGCTTCTCATTTACCCGAGACTGGTATGTGAACAAATAAAATCTTCCGACGCATGCGACATGGAAGAATCATTCTTAACTGAGCGGGATGTTTTATAGCAGTTTGTTTTAAAAAAAATGCACTTCTACTGCTAGAGTAAGAAAGTTAAACACTTCTCACACACATCAAAGTTACTTGTAACAATTCTTTCACACTACGGAGAACGGTAAAAAAAATACTTAGAATACTGCATCACGGAATATACGAGATGGTAAATGTATCCCCACTAAGAGACGAGACTTGTAAATAGCAATGACTCCCAAGTCCGACCTTCTTTATAGGAGCCAAAAGCGCTATAATGACTGGAATGGCCACAGCCACCTACAGCTAGAGCGGAAAGCACTCAAGAAGAAATGATTTTATTATTCAGCCTGAAGAACGGAGCATCGTAAGTACAAATGAATCTTCTATGTCTTTCTCTTTTATAGACAGGGCCAGGGGAAATTTCTCATAGTGAAAATGTAAAAGGAAACCAGGACATCCAAGAAAGTCTACAGAGACCAGATACCGAACGTCCGCGTGATACTCTTGTGAGATGATCATAGTTCAGTGAAATACAGGAGTCTGGAACTAGCAACAACGGGTTTCGTAAGACCACAGAGGGAGCTGTAAAAAATAAGTAATGAAGCCTTATACTTTCCAAACAAAATCTACCTTTTGTATGGAACTTTGACAACGTATGAGATTAGTTAATTAAAATATCAGTACTTAGAAAACGACAAGCTGTATGATACATAAGATCAACCATGATCGAAATAAGTTTATGAAAAGAACTCTCCTGTGAGAGAATGATAAGGGAACAGAGAAATGGGCTCCAATGATTTATTAATTCAAAATCCACTGTGAAATGCTAAGAGCATGTATTACAGAAGCTGTTATATTAGACTATTTAACCAGTAAGAACAGAGCTTACAAATGAAGCCAGAAAGAGTTCAGAAATAGCTTTTACATTGTAAAATGTGGTAAAATGCGCAAAAGATATCGAGCAAACTGACAGCTACGCTACTTAAAAGTGATGTAAATAAGTCCCAGATACTTTATATCTACAGATCTTTCCCAACTACTATAGAAAGGAACAGAATGACTAAGGTGACAGAGTAACAGATCAGCCAACATTTTCAGAAACAAAAACAAAAATATTTCAAAAATACACAAGAAAACAGAAAAAGGAAAGTTACAAAAACTCTAAACAAGTATTTTAAAAAATCACGCATTATATTTGAATTATAGTCGATCACCTTCCAGAGAAGAAAACCTATTACCTATTCACTTACAAGCGAGCCATCACCTTACAACGGCAACGTATTTTTTTTCTCTCTCTCTTACCTGTCTTCGAATAACCTCCTTTTGACCTTTGATATACGAAGACCAAAGGTGAGTCTTCAGGGTGATTATTCGCAGAATATTCATCAGGAGGTTTTAAAAGGTTTACTTCAATCCGAAGCCAATATCCCATGTAAAGCCACCTATAATCTAGCTTTTTCTGATATGAATCGAAAGCGCGCAATAATGCATATCTGACAGTTTATGGATTGGTATTTATAGTCGGGTTCTTCATGTTTTACGCATTTATGTCTAACAGCTTTGTCTGTTTAAATATATATCCCTTAATCTCTGTTATCTGTTAATCAATTTTCCGCATTGACACATTCTATCCTGTGGAGGCTTGCCTTTTAAATTACTTTTTTTTTTCATTCAATGTGAATGGTTCCTTATTTTGAATAACATATATTCCGAAAAAATACTGAACGCGCGACGGCAACTCGTAAGAGAATAACCGTTAAGAAAGAGAGAGAGAGAGAGAGAGAGAGAGAGAGAGAGAGAGAAGAGAGAGAGAGAGCAGGGCCGCCCTCGTATGGTATGATGAAGATCGAATTACATGAGTACATGAACACCATCTCGCTTGAGAGCACTGTGATGAGAATGTCTTCAGCATCTTGACACTGCTTAATCAACCGGAGAATAAGAGAGAGAGAGAGAGAGAGAGAGAGAGAGAGAGAGAGAGAGAGAGAGAGAGAGAGCGTAATATTTCAAGCCGGACTGCTTTTATTCCATCCATTTAAATCACACAAAGTGCTCAAGAATTTGAGAGAGAGAGAGAGCATAATATTTAATACTTCATGCCAGAATGCTTTTATTCCATCCATTTAAATCAGAAAAAAATGCTCAAGAATTTGAGAGAGAGAGAGAGAGAGAGAGAGAGAGAGAGAGAGAGAGACCTAACATAATATTTCTTTTAAAATTTCAGGTCTCAATATGCAATTATACCACCGGCAACTTTTCAATAAACAATCTAAACAACCACCTGATGACAAGAGACCGATAGTCCTCGGGTACTTTTTTTTTCAAGACTCACGCAATAAAAAAATAAAATAAATAAATAAAAACACACTAACAAGAGAAAAAAAAAAGTTACGCTAAGCAAGTCGAGTCGCACCCTCTTGGATATCTCATCCAGCATCAAATACCAGACTTTCGAATTTTCTCAAACCTTCCGTGTACATGAATCTCATACCACTGGAAGTCATTAGTATTTCGTGTTTGTAGACATTACCATTAACTGCAACCAATTCAAAAAAATATATTACATAAACTGGACGACAGTTTTATTTACGAAACCCTTGGAATGATTACTGATGCCAGCTAAAATAGTACTGAGAATATAGAATAAATAACTGGGTCTCAATTATACTGCTTCACGTAAGCAAGTATTTACCTAAATTTTCATTTATATTCACCTATAATTTATTCTTTGCAGTGGACTCTTGTTTTCCTCTTCTCCCATAATAATAATAATAATAATAATAATAATAATAATAATAATAATAATAATAATAAAGCTGTGAACTGCTATTAAAATAAAACAACGAATTCTTTATCATTTTTGCAAAAAACCAGGTCAACAATAAGAGCCCAGTTAAAAATAATGTACCTACAACTACCACCAATTAACCACCGCTGAAAAAAAAACTTGGGGTGGAAATCATTATTATAAGTCACACAGTTCTAGCTTTCAGGTCTCATGCAAGAGTTAAATATAAAGATGATGGTCGAGATAAGGATGTATGACTGTAGGTCGAGGTAAGGACTGTAGGGCGAAGTAAAGGTGTAGGACTGCAGGTCGAGGTAAGGGTGTAGGACTGCAGGTCGAGGTAAAAGTGTAGGACTGTAGGACGAGGTAAGGGTGTAACTGCAGGGTGAGGTAAGGGTGTAAGTCACAGGCATCTTTCCAGAACAGCTGTTTCTATTACTCTAGCCGCAAAACCCTGCAAATAAATACCGATCCAATAAGCTAAATTCTATGACAAAGAAATAAAAGGAAATCTTATAACGTACTGATATACTGAAGGCTTCTTTCATTGCAAAGTAACACAAGAAAATACTACGTCAACCAATTTAGGACACCAACTGATCTTGGAAAAATAAGAAAAAAAGTAAAATAGCTGTCCATCTTATCTTCGAAAACACTTAACGTTCCAAGGTTCTGAATTTCTACCACGTACGGACGCAAGATGGTCCCATCAATACCAATACTCCGAGCGAAAACAACACCTGCCCATGAAAGACATTTACTACCAACAAAAATTCACATCACGAGGATTTGGGAACGACATCTTTATTCACTTTACAATGGGTCCGGAAAATAAAATATTCCGTTACATCACAGAAATAACCAATAATGGTTTCAATGCAAAGTTCACGTTACTGCGCCGAGCTTTGAAGTTGCTTTTCTTTATTTATTTCTTCACTGAAGGAAATCTGACTATGGAGCCAAATTAGACAATGATGCAAATTAATTAATAAGTCTTATACACATCCCTATTCTTATTTATGGATACCATTGGCAATTAAGGCATTTTTGGTTTCATTACGTAAAATTATAAATAATATTGTGAGGACTGTACACATTCGTATTTTCTACTTCTATATAATTAAAGGAATATAAAATCTCGACCAAAGCGCTGGAACAGAAGGTCATTCAGCGTTGAAAGGGAAATCGAGAGTAAAGATTGGGAAGGTGTAACAGGAGGAAAACCTCGCAACATGTTGCACGATGAAATATTTTTAAGAGAGGGTGGAAAGTGCGATGAAAGCTAATATGAACGGAGGCGCACTAAAAGAAATGAAAGGGGATGCAGCTAGGTGCCGATGGGAAGATGCAAAGAACCTTAAGTAATGCCTACAATGCACTTCATGAGGTGCACTGATAGCACTACCCACCTGTGAGGTCTTGCTAATTAAGAAATAAATAACAGAAACTACAGAACACCTGAAAGGAGTAAAACTCTGTACCGTATATAGTTGTCTTCACCATAAATCAGGTAGAAAATGCGCCGACGTTTCTGCAGCGCAATCGATTTCTGTACAGCGTATAATGCTGTATGAAACTCTCAGCCATGGCCCAGTGGTGGCCTGTGATGTTGATAACTATAGCGGTGCCAGACGCACGATAATGTGTAACTTTAACCTTAAATAAAATAAAAACTACTAAGGCTAGAAGGCTGCAATTCGGTATCTTTGATGATTGAAGGTTGGATGATCAGTTTTTAAGATCTGAGGGAAGACGAACAGACAAAAATCATCTCAATAGCTTTCTTTTACAGAAAACTAAAAATTGTATATATAATTCCTCTTCGAAGAAATGAGAGGCGTTAAATGTACAGGTTTTTTTTATATTGATAGAAATATCAATTTGATTTCGATTGCTTCAGCATCGATGACCAATGGTACTGTGACTCCGCTTGTAATACTGAAAAAATAAAAATATAGATTTCTTCATATTATCAAAAAGAAACGACACTTTCAATGATGCAAATAAAAAAAATAATGAATGAACAACTCGAAACAATATTCACAAAGATAAAACAACATGAACAGTTAAAATGCAACACTTGGAAAGGTATTAACGCTGTATTCAAGAAAAAACAAGTCCGTGAATAACTAGTAAGATAAAGCTGCTTAATATTAAATTCAGAGCATTACCCTTAAAATATTGGGTTTTCTTCAACACTTTTATTTCATATACTCATTTCTTTACTTCTTTGTAGCTTATACGTGATTCAAGTCGTGAGAGAGAGAGAGAGAGAGAGAGAGAGAGAGAGAGGAGAGAGAGAGAGATCCGATAAGATGTTAAATAAAAAGCAGCCCGAAACTGCTGCCAGACTCCTGTCGTTTTGCATTCACAAACATTCGGAAGCGAGACCTGTGCAACGAAAAATGCAACACAGGGAAAAAAATCTTGCTGCAGTGCATTCGCATGGTATTGGAGTCCTTCGACAGAAATGTCAATATGGCAACCCAGTTAACAGACGAATGGAATTACCAGTCGAGCGAAGAAACAAACTCTGTTATAAACTGACAACTTATTTTCATCATTAAAACAAGATATACGTTGTAAGGCGCAGGGTTTCAGAAAGATGAACAGTTTCTTGATTTTACTTGAGCAGTTCTCAGTATGACGTCATCACAAGCTTAACAATGCAGTAGATTTTATTTGCAACAGTTAAGGAAATATAAAACAAACTCCTACTAACAGTATACAGAAAGTAATGGTAAAACACAAACAAAATTGTTGGTATTAAAACAGGTAGATTATATGATTATAGGAAATGTTAATGATATTAGAGATAAAACGAGATAAAATATGCTTCACATATATATGCTTGAAGGATTTTCTATTTTTCATATGCAACATTAAATCAATCCAGTCTTCATATACTGATGTTGAATGGATGGAGTTGGATAAATCATATATTAAGTGAAGCAAGGAATAAAGTAGAATCTATTCAGATTTGAAGGAAGGGGAATGTCTACAAATCACAGATTTAGAGTGTATGTTAAGCCAACTCCACTTTATGGCACTTAATTGTCGATCTTGAGAGAAAATAAATGAAATAGTGGTTTTAGCTACTAGAAAATAAAGGAAGTAGTGGTTTGGGCTACTATGATGAAATATTCGCGTTAATAATTATATAGAATTAGGTTTAGGACTGAAAGAGTGAAAACGTGAAGATAGGTGGAAGAGGTAAAAATGTTATAGTAGGTGAAATGATAGGCTAATTTTTTAAAATGGTTTGTAAAAGTGAGAATGGATAACGATATGTTGGAGAATTATGAGTAGGATTTGGGTTTGCGAAGAGGGAGGAGGGGAATAAATAAAGTGATGGATAAATGTTTGGGGGAGAGAAAATGCAGCAGAATGGCCTTGATAGTCAGGAAGCAAGATAACTCGTGCAACAGTTAGTTTGCAAGAGGTTTGACGCAAGGATAATTAGACAACTGTGTATGCAAGAGACACTGACAATGTTGCATATGCTTTCTGCACAGGAAGCCGATAGATAACTCGAGTGTTAAAAGGTTGAATGTGGCACATGTATTTTTAATATAAACAGTGTTTTTCAAAGTCTTGACTTCCTCATACTTTTAAATACTCTTATTAGTGAAACCCTTTATTGAAGCCAGGAATAATTGTTTTCTTGAACTGAAACTAGGCGTGATGCGACCTCCAGCTTACTTGGGACGCGTGCAAGATTTTCCCCTCATGCATAAGTTATAAACACTCCTAATTTATCACGAAGTGGTCTTCGTAAATAATACTCATAATTATAAATACTTATAATAACAACAAAGGTCAAATAAAAATGGCACACATGAAATACGTTCATATATTCTCAGCTATAAGTGGAAACACAAAGTAATCTAACAGAAACAGCCTAATTTCAGTACACAAAATAAATTATAATGCGCTAAAATCTACGGTTAAATAGAGCCTTGTTTCACCAACGAAAATTCAAAATAAATACGTCCTATTTTATTAGCAATAATTCTTCTGTACAGTTTAACATGAACATTATTTCTCAAATCTTCATTCTAATGAATAAATAATAAATATCCTATCCTAAAATTCTTTTTTCAGGCATTTTAAGGCTCTTCCTCAGGGCTTTACTAGCCCCCCCACCCCACACCCCAAACAAGAACAACAATGACAACGACGTAGTTCATAGGCTTACTCCCCATGTAAGCTAAAATTAAAAGGCTTGTAGTGATGAGCGTTACAAAAAAAAATTATGAGAAAGGGTGCGGAAGTTAAGAAGTTGATACACCATTGATAATAGATAGATATAGAGATATAGATTTATATATCTATATATATATATATATATATATATATATATATATATATATATATATATATATATATATATATATATATATATGTATATGTATATATACATAGGAAGGAGAGTGAAACGAAGGAGTACTGTGAGGCCTTTCGTCTGCTAAGCAAAGGACATTGAGTCGAAAGACCTCACAGTACTCCTTCGTTTCACTTTCTTACGTGGCTTGTGCCTTTATGTGTGTGTATGTATGTTTGTTGTGTGATTTTATATATAGATATATATATATATATATATATATATATATATGTGTGTGTGTGTGTGTGTGTGTGTGTGTGTGTGTGTATACATACATAAAGGCCCAAACCACTTAGTTACGTGAAACGAAGGAGCACTGCAAGGCCTTTCAACTCAATGTCCTTTACTTAGCAGACGAAAGGCCTCACAGTACTCCTTTTTCACTTTCCTTCGTGGCTTTTGCCTTTATTTATATATTCTTCACGTTCTAAATTTTCGTGATTAAGTTATACATATGTGTGTGTGCGTGTGTTTGTTTGTTTGTTTGTAAGTTGTTTTTACGTTGCATGGAACCAGTGGTTACTCAGCAACGGGACCAACGGCTTTACGTGACTTCCGAACTTCTAGAAACACACATATCTAACTCCTCAATGGAATACCCGAGAATCGAAATCGCGGGCACCGTGGTGGCAGGCCAACACCATACCGACCACGCCACTGAGGCGCTCTGTGTGTGTGTGTGGGGGGGGGGGGGGTGAAACAGACAAACAAATAAAGATTGAAATAAAGAACGGCGAGTCAAATTTCACACAACAACAAAAACAGCACTGTGAGAGCAATGACCCCGTTTCACCCAAGTGATAAAAGATCTGCCTCCTGAAACCTGACGAGATGCAAAGCCGGGAATCAAGAGGGAATGAGCTGAAGGAGAGAGAGAGAGAGAGAGAGAGAGAGAGAGAGAGAGAGAGAGAGAGAGATAAAGTGATCAAAGCAAAGGAATTTTTGCCTTTCCTTCCCCCGAACACTCAGGAATTCTTTCCTTCCTTTTGTGTTCAGAGAATCCTGTGATCTTCCTCTCTCTAAAAATCTTGTCGCCAACGCTATATGGTGTTTGGTCACTTGACCCAATTAGCCTACTGCATTCTTTCTTTTGCACTTAACTTGATCTGTTGCGTGTTACGTGTTAAGCTGATTTTTAGATCTTGCTAATTCTTTTTTTTTTTTACGTCAATTCTGCACTGAATCTTTTTGCTTTACGAGGAAGCGACATTCAGATGACCTTCGCCTCATAACAACATTTTATTCCAGTGGAAGTCTATACGTGGATGCAAAAAATTTCTTTCAACTATAAAAGGTAAGGAAAAATACGATGGAGGAAATGTGGTGTGAGGCTTACAACCTCATCCAATAAAAAAAGATACATAGCTTTTGGTTCGGCATCCTTATGTCGACCTAAAATAATTATTAAAAAAAATTCACAACTAGGCACAATGTTAATGCTTTTGCCAGGACACAAAAATAAATAAAGAAATAAAATAGCCTCTGTCGAAGTACTCGGAGGCAATAATACAGCGATCTGGCGCATGAAATCGCAAACTAATCACCAACACTTGTATCGAGTTCAAAGTTATGCTTCGTCGACAGGCTAAATCTGGTACAAAACAGAGTACCTTATACAAAAATGTGTCCATGGGATGTGCTTGACAATGCACGTTCACATTCATTTATATATAAATAAATAAATAAAACATATACATGTCCTGAAGACGTGTAAAAGGAAATCATATAAAGTCACGAGTACCACGACTGTGCAGATTTGACCATACTGAATTTAATATAACTGTAAAGTAACTATAAGGAAATTATTTTACTGTTAAGTGACTATACTGAAATTAATTTTACTGTCAAGTAACAATACCGAAATTAACCTTACTCCTAAGTGACTATATTGGAACTCATTTGACTGTAAAGAGACTATGCTGAAATTAATTTTACTGTAAAACAGCAATAATACAACTAATGAAAAAAACCTTCCCTCATTACTAAGAGCAGTCTCTTTAGAACTTGGCACGGAAGAGGCTGATATAAGAGAAAGAGAGAAATCTACCCGCACATTGTAACAAAGGTGAATGTGGTTTGGGCCTTTATGTATGCATACACACATACTGGCTTATGGATAAACAAAGTAAATAGATGGTGTTGACTTGGAATTAATTACATTGCAACACTAGACGGGAAAACAAAATATTTTTGTATATAGTATATACTTTGCATCCACTCGTATACTCACGAACGCATGCTGTTCAAACATGCAAAATGAAAAATGTAAGCTACCAAATGACCAAGTGTAATACGAGTTATTAAGCATAGCATGCTTATTACTCGCACTGATAACAACTCCCAGGGCGGGGCTTTCGAAACAAATTACAATGTTATTTTAGCTAAACAAAAGTGGATTAACTTTATTATGATACTGAAGTGAATTTGTAGTAAATAGCACGATGCTACACAGAATTTTGTTTAGCTTTTCCAATTTGCCCTTTTCATGCATTTTGTGATTAAATAAAAAAAACTGGTCGGAGATGGAAGTGGAGGACTGGAGTGGAGAGTAACAAATCCTTGACAGATTTATACAGGCGATGCTGCTTTAATTATCAAAACAAAGCAAGGTTTACGAGGCTTGCTTAACAAAATGCATCGTATATTTAGAGAGCTGGAACTCAACATGAATCTATAAAAAGAAGTGATTAGGGCAGAGTAAGAATAAGGGGACGAAATAACTTTATGAATTCATTGTTTAATCTTTAAAATATTTACGAACAGAAAGCCTCTGAGCACGTTCTCTGAATTGGTATATCGTGAAAGAATATAAAAACAAAATACAAAAACGGCAGATCAAACATGGGCAGTCTGAAAAGGATTTGGGAACCAAATAAACTGAAAAAAATTGCATAAGAAAGTAGGATAACAAATAAGTGAAGTAAGATCTGTATCGCTATACGGCCATGATTCATGGCATGGCTACAAGATTTTGACGGTTTGAGAAGTGTCAGGAATCATATGGTAGGATAGTTAGATGGCCTGTACATGACCTTCGTGAAACCCCAATGTGGTTGCGTACGATTGGTAGCCCGTTGGGTCCAAGGCTAAAGGCTAAGTGCTGGGACCTATGAGGTCATTCAGGACCGAACGAAACATTGAGAGTAGAAAGGTTTAAAAGGTGTAGCAGGAGGAAAACGTCCCAGTTGTATTATGAAATGACTGTTAGGAGAGAGTTGAAAGTAAGATGGAAGAAAGAGAACATGAACGGCGGTAAAATAAAATACAGAAGTGATAGAATCTCACAAAGGCTATTTGCAAATAACGTACAAACATTAACTACATAGTTCACAAATAAACACAAAATATACGACTCTGCATGAATATCGTCAGCCATTTGAATTTACCACTGCACCTTTGAATTTCTTTCAAAAACTATGAATTTCAGAAGAACAGAAATAAAAATGAGCTTCAGAGGGGTACACGTTCAACAAATATTGGCTCAAGATTATATTCGACAACTATAAATATTGCCCTTCACGACAGGAACTTGACAAATATTACCAGTAACAGCTAAAACAATATCGACAAAGGTAGAAATAATAAATTACATGTCAACAAATCTTAAATATACACAGAGATCACGAAAATGATTAAACCCCTTACGGGTGGAGTTGCATGATAAACCAATACTGTAAAAACGCGTTCTTTCCCTTCGGCAAAACTTTCGTTATGGAAAGAAGTTGGCGTCTCACGTTTTCTTTTCATCGCCAGGTCTCATCCTTTTTCAGTAAACATTAATTAAAAATTTCTCTCATTCCTTTCCAGACGTGGACGAGACGAATGATTCAACATGTTAGAGCAAAACTTGTAATCTTATCAACTCTGCCTTCAGAGTTTAGACTCGCAACCATGGATTAAAAATAAAAAAACGGTTTAACGTCCCTTGAAAAACTTATTAAAACTTGCAACAGCCTTGGTAAGTCTGTTTGTTTGTTTGTATGGTATTTTACGTTGCATGGAACCAGTAGTCATTCAGCAACGGGACCAACGGCTTTACGTGACTTCCGAACCACGTCGAGAGTGAACTTCTATCACCAGAAATACACATCTCTAACCCCTCAGTGGATTGCCCGAGAATCGAACTCGCGACCACCGAGGTGGCAGGTCAAGACCATACCGATCACGCGACTGAGGCGCTCCTTGGTAAGTCTGAAACACGCAGTGCTGGGCCATGATAAGTCCAGAAAGCGAACAAAAATTATAATTTATTGAAAGCGTATAAAGTTTTAATAATATCTACTTTTCCTAAATATAAAAACTATTTATTTAAGAGATTTCTCCCCGTGAGGTAAGACTCATGAAAAAATAAGTCTTTGAATTCCCGAAGGAACAATTGCCGATCTCTTTTCTCGGAATGGAATATAGAGTTTAGCCCAAAGCCAAGCGCTGGGACCAAAAAGGTCATTCAGCGCTGGAAGGGAAATTGACAGTAGGTAGGTTTGAAAGGTATAACGGAGGAAAACCTCAAAGCAGTTGCGCTATGAAATAATCGTTAAGAGAGAGTGGATGGCACAAGAAAGATAATAGGAACAGGGGTTTAGGATTTCTCATCTTGCTAGCTTGAAAAAACACTAAATTAAGCTCTTCTGATATCATTGATGAGCAACCTTCAATGGATCACATTCATAAAGCAATTCTAACCCCTTCATACTTCATTTTATTCCAGTGCAAGATATATTATTTTTATTTTATCGTTATTTCGGTAGTTGAAACCTATTCACATAGAACAAGCTCACGAGACCATTGACTTGAAATTCAAACCTCCAAAAAATGCTGGCTTCAACCTCCCACCGCAGACCCCACACTTGCAACAGTAACTGCTCATGATGCAGAGCAAGTGATTTTTCAACGGTCTGGGGTAGACGCGTACCCGCAACATCTGAGTGGCATTCCACGACACTAACCGCTACACCAGCGGAACAGCTCAATATACGGGCAATTAGCCGTTCTACTGGCTTATGGATAAACAAAGTAAATAGATGGTGTTGGCTAGCAATTTATCTGTTAGTATATACCCCCGTCAATTTCTAGTTCAGTTTTGAAGCCATATGATTGGTATACACATTTAACTGGTCCGTGTGACTGATGTCTTCATTAATAAAAAATATTTCCTTTAGATGGGGATTTATTTTCCGGGTCGATAACCCCAGGATTCAGGACTGTAGTTTTAAGTACAGAATTAGATTTCAGGAATATTTTGTCTAAATACTAAAAACTAGAAACGTATTTACGAAATTATGGTTGCTGGGACGGTAAGATTATAAAGTCAAAGCTGTCATTCATGTTTACACTCTGTGGCAAAACTACAACGGTCAAAAATGAGTAAAACATATTTATTTTACATTCTATGTGGTTCTATTTTAGTTTTCCTATGCTAGCGCCAGAGGGAGGGTGGAGATATTTGGAAAGGAGGGCCCTCAATACCACCCACAACCCACCGAAGGTCGAGCTGACTGACACTGAGTAAGAGTTCGCTGAAGTAAAAGCTTTCTGCTGAAGGTGTTCATCCCTGATTAGGTCATTCAGTGATGAACGTGACTATGGAGTCACCTATTTTGTGGCAAACGGCTTGCAACGATAAAATAAATTGCCCACATAATTCGTTTAAATAAATACTTCAAAACATGACCTGCGGAGATAGTAGTAAAAGTTGTCGTGTTTTATTTAAAACAGACATTTATTAAGGAAAAAAAATTTTTTTACCTTAATGAAATTTAGTCAAATATTTCACACAGCCTCAACCAAGAGCAAAGCTATGCAATGAAGTACAAAGAAACTTGAGAGGAAACTTTATTCCTAATCACATCTCTCAATAATATATTGAAATAACGCTTATTATCAACAGATATTTGTTAAAATATAGTTTATTCAAG
>NC_087203.1:80059860-80104860 GCF_015104395.2 Macrobrachium nipponense | reverse complement strand
TGTATTACGGATAAACTCCCTATATATAATATATATATATAAAGACTTCGTCATTTTCGCCTTGATGAATCTGGACAGAACGTTCAGACGAGAAGCCCCCCAACCCCCAAAAATTCTTCTCCTTCCTGCATTGTAAGGCCCTTCCCTTCCAATACCTCTCAGTCTACCAATCCAAGAGACGCAAAAGAACAAGGTTAACAGGAAGCTGGCGAGTTACTCTGCATAACACCAACAATAAAAGAATTAAAAGAAGCGGGGACGTAAGTTTTCTTTCCCTGAATATGATTGCAAAGACCTCCGGTATTATCACAGCACGACAGAGTTTTATGAATGTAATGCGGCTTAACGTTGATCAGAGGGCTCATCTCTTACCTCTAACCTTATGGAGTTGTCGCTATTTCTTGTCATGGACATACCTGAAAACATGAAACAAAATCAATTAGCAATTATGCCTATAATACTTGAACTCAGATCACTGACGTAACTGAAATTAGGAAAACAAAATAAAAAACATGTGAAACTATAAAGTCTTTGAACATAATGAAAAGTACTAATCGGTGGAACACCACACTGGCACAAAAATTCGTAACCTATAAATACTGATTCCCATACTCATAATTTTCAAATAATGTGGATTATGTGAAGAAAAATATAGATATCATCGCTGGACACATGCGCCATGAAATATAAAATTAGGAAAAAAAAATAAACTACAATTTTTACCCCAGAGCCAATTACCCTCATCTTGGCTAAACACGAAGAAAAGAAAATGACGGAGAGAAGAAAAAGAAAGGAAACATATCCCCAAAGGAAGAAATCGGCATGTCCTTAAAAGAATGGGACGTTGTAATGGGGAAAGGGAGAAGGAGGGAATTCCAGAGCTTTCACAACAATAAAACTGCACAAAAACATGACTTAAAATTTACAGATTAGGAAGATCAATCAACAATGAACTAAAACTTCCAACACAAAAAGGTATTATTATTATTATTATTATTATTTTATTATTATTATTATTATTATTATTATTATTATTATTATTATTATCTAGGATAAATAGTTACTTTAAACCAGCCAGAGACAGAAAGACCCCTACCAAAGGCCAATAACAAATAATGGAGGAAAAAAAAGTATTCTCGTCAGAATCAATGGCGAGCTTCCAACAGAAGGCTTTCGAACTCAATAAAAAGACCGATCACAAAGTCGGTCGACATGACTTCTGAAATGCTAACCTAAAAGTTGCCATCAAGTTTAGGGGGACGAAATAATACCAAGAAGTCAATCGAACGCGTATTTGTTCTAACAAGGCGGAAGTTTCTGCGCCACGAAATCAGTTGCAGAGACGTCGTATGCATTAACCATTCACTCAACCATTGGTTTTTGGGTCTCGGAGCCACAAATTGACCCCCCCCCCCCCCCCCCCCCCCCCCCCCCCCCCCCCCCCCCCCCCCCCGACCCAAAACGCCATTCAGCCTTGCGACGTCTCAATACAACGCGCATAAACTTTCTAGAAGTTGTCTTTCCATCGGTGTATGGCATTAGGCATAATGGCGCTACTGAACCTTCTTCCAAAACTCAATCGTGGTCAATTGCAGGCACTGGAGTTCATGCAAGGAATAAAGCATAACATTGCTACCTTACTTCGCTTATGGACTGTTAAGATATTAATAGAAAAAACGACAATAAGAGACAACGGTGAAACAATTCTTCTGACATTTTTGTTGAGCAGCTCTACTCATATGAATTCATACTCACTAGCGTTCAAAGGCTGTATTAATCTAGCATAAAGGAACTGAAAAAATGAGAAAACCGACAGAAATAACGATATGGTGAAAAGCTTAGATGATCAATCTTTTCCAGGATGTCCTCCCATTTCAATCATTAAAACAGTACAAAATGTCTCCTCTTCATGTTTTTGAGATTGGAATTGGAAATGGGATATGAGATTTTGGCCTGATGACAAGCGCTGGGAGCTACGAGGTCATTCAGCGCTGAAAGGAACATTGAGAGCAAAGGAAGTTTGGAAGGTGTAACAAGAGGGAGACCTCTAACGATTGTTAGCAAAGGGTGGAAAGTAAGATGGAAGACAGAATATATGAATGGAAGTACAGAAAAAGGAATGAAAGCGGTTGCAGCTATGGGCCGAAGGGACGTTGCAAAGAACTTCAAGTAATGCCTACATTGCACCGCGTGAGGTGCATTGATGGCACTACGCTCTTACAGGGTGCTGTGGAGATGATTCAATCCTCAACATTTTTCTCTTATTCTCTTCCCTCCCAGACTTTGCAATCAATTCAGACATCCTCTTTCGTCACCTATTAACACTGACCTTGAGAGCTTAATTCAGAGAGGATCCTACCAAGGCGAGCTGAATAATCTTCTCATTTCACATGGTCTGCAAATAGCAGACCAAGCTTCTAAAAAAATTGGTCATTTTTACCTCGATGTTTTTCGTTGCTTCTTCTAAGGTGCCAAGGCTTTATATTATCCTTGTTTAGAATATCAAACGTGTATTATTTGAAATGATCCTCTTTTATGTCCTTTCTCTACAAGGACTGAACTACAGACAAATCGAAATTCAATGAACCTGAATTTATTGACTCAAGAACCTTTCTCCCGAAAGATGGCCTTATCATCTTTCAGTGACGCGCAACTGTCCACAACACACATCCTGTTGCGTTGAAGAGAGGAGCCCTACGAAGCTCAGGTGAACAACCTTAAGACTAATACTTCCCATTCTGATGGCGAAGATCATCACTTCATATATCAGTCGCTTCACTGATTATTTTTGTCGGTTTATTTCCAGGATATGGCCTTCCCTCCTTCCTTCCAGCTACACAACATCCTCCTTATTTCAAGGACGAGATCATCCTTCTTTCACAGCTAGCACAGTTTCCTTCCCTTTTTCTCTGCGCCCTTTAATTATTGGGAAAATTAGAACGTTAGCTCGTCAGGAATAATAATTTTCATATTAATAGTTTAATGGTGGGGTTTATATATATAATATATATGTGTGCATATGTGTATATATATATATATATATATATATATATATATATATATATATATATATATATATATGTATGTAATACACACACACATATATATTATATATATAATAATATATATATATATATATATATATATATATATATATATATATATATATATTATGCGACCATTAAACTATTAATACGAAAACCATCACAGCAAGGGAATAAATTCAACACACACAGAGAAAAAAAAAAACGCGCATGACAATCGCAACCACTCTAACGGGGAATCGAACCCAAACCTTTTGAGGTTGGCGTAAGAGACACAGTGATTCGGCGTCTCGCGTCGTCAAGATGTGGCGAGAGTGCATTCAATATAAGCTATGGTTAAAGCATTAAGTCACTGTTTAACATCTTCACCTTACAAAAGACAAAAGACATGGATTCGAATTTCGATCTGGGTAGGAGCATTTTTTTTTATAAAATTACCTCCGGGCGTGAATCATCTAGAAGGTATGGTGATTTTGCTATACATGAGCTATTTCCAGCTACGGATTTGACGTTATAGTAATAATGCCTTGTGAATATATATATATATATATATATATATATATATATATATATATATATATATATATATATATATATATATGTACACATTAACGATACCCTTCTTTCTCTGGGGCTCGAACTTATGGCCCCCGTAGTAGTAGGTCGATATTTAGCCCATATAGCTATGTTAACAATGTATTCTATACGGCCTACCTACTTTGTGTATGTATGTATGAATATATAAATAAATAAATAAATATATATATACTATATACATACATATATGTTTTACATACTCGAGTGCACTCAAAATTATCTAAACTTTACTTCTTAATTCATGTAAAATGACAAACATACAAAAAGAAAAAATAACCCACAGTAATAATTATAACTGGAAATTCTGTAAACACGCAGCTGAATCTATTGACCTTTAAGAGCAAATCAACAAACAGAATTATCCGTCGAAATATAATACATTTTTCCAGCCTCTTGTTTTTAAGACTAACCTTTATTTATATAGGCACATTTTATTCATGGTACAACGACCTGACCTGTTGCTTTAACCAAATCATCATTTGCCTAGACAAAAGTAATGCACACTCGCACAAATTCTGGCCCCCAAAAACATGTTCTCTCGGCCTCTCTCATATCAGTGTCCGGACTATATATAAGTATTTGTGCATATATATATATATATATATATATATATATATATATATATATATATATATGTGTGTGTGTGTGTGTGTGTGTGTGTGTATGTGTGTGTTACATAATTATAATATATATATATATATATATATATATATATATTATATAGATAAATTGTCGTAGAGCTGGAGGACGGAATTAAAGGAGTTTGACCAAGCACTTTCGTGTATTTTTCACACGTCCGACCCTGAGGAGATGTGAAAATCACACGACAAAGCGCATGGACGACAATATGAAATATCGCATGTTTTAGCGATAGATCGTTAAATATATATATATATATATATATATATATATATATATATATATATATATATATATATATTACACACACACACACACAACAAAAAATGCACTGCTGTGAACTGCTGTTTCGTTTTAGCTATAACATTTACACAGAATTATGATTTAGAGAAAAGGCAGTGATCGCACGCTAAATGGGTCATGGATCTTAATTAGTAATTACTGAAAATATTTCACTTGTAAGGACAACGAATTTATGGAAAATGAAATCTTCACATTAGAAAAAATCAAATCTTCATATGAGCGTAATAGAGCAGATTTCAACAGCAATAATCCTATTATGAAGAAAAAAAAATAATTGAAAATAATGTAATATCTTAAGTTGAACACCACTAATTTAAGTCTATGTTTCAGGCATCCTTCAAGTTGCACACATTTTTTCAAAATATGAAAGATATTAACGGGAAAAGATTTCTTATATTTATTCACTGAACTTACACGATAACCATTCACTACTGGCCCTTTTTAATATACTTCTCCGGTAACGACACTTAAGTTAATGAGAGAATGAACGATTACCTTAATTCATTTATCTAAATTTATTGGGCACGAGTTAATTGCAGACCCTTTTTCATTAATACCCAGAGGAAAACGGACCGTCCATCAAGCTCGTTTCCGAAGCAATTTCAAATTTCAAATCGATTTCGCATAATCGTCTGTAAAACGATGACTGCATAATTACGCAATTACCATTCCTCGACGATAACAAGGCAACTGAATCGTCAAAGAATTAAAAATAAGATCTTTCATGAAACGGAATCCCTAATTACGGCCACCGGCACTATTCGATATAAGTGATTTGTACCCCTACTTCATTCTCACAGCGATAGCCTTAATAACAGAGACAAACTAATTAATATGAAGAGGGAGCGCAGAAGTTTGCAGTCATTATGGAAAACATTCTAACACTCACGGGGCGGCATCCACTCAAGTATATCTACAGTACGCATGTGAGCTCACGTATGCAATCACATTATATACATACATACATACATGTATATATGTGCATATGAATATAAAATAATATACATATATAATCATATATATACATATATATATATATATATATATATATATATACATATATATATATATATATATATATATACATATATATATATATATATATATATAGATATATATATATATATATATATATACATACATATATATATATATATATATATATATATATATATATATCGTTCTAAGATATGGTAGTTAAGATATGGTAGTGACTAGTAACTCGAACAATACAAGTCTGCTGAAGGTGGTCCTTGAAATACATTTATTGCGACGCTTCAAAACGCAAAGGTTTCATTTTCAAGCTATAAAGACAGAAATAAAATAAAATTAACATTAACAGCGTTAAAATACCAATAAAGACATAATATACATTATAAATAACAAAATTAAAACTAGTTGTAGCAGAACCAACCACCAAGAGAGAAATGAAGGACAGAAGTCGGAAGTAACAAACCAGAAATGACAAAAGGCAACAGCTCACGTAAGGTAAAGAGTTGTCGAGGAAGACTGCACAGTTTTCAATTGAGGAACAAGCTGTTTGATAAACAAGGACTCCAGGATTGTCAATAGTTTGCCACTCGGTGCCCGTCCCGATATTTCAAGATCTTAGTATTGTATATTATGTTTGCATTTATTGGCGTGTTGTCTGATGTTGGAAAATTCTGGAGTAGCAAGTTTGCTACCAGTTCGATAGCTAACGCCCTTATGACAATCAATTCTGACCCTTAGTAACCTCTGTGTGGATCCCACGTAGGTCCCTAGATTATATCTAGGGCAATTAAACTTGTATACAACAAATGAGGTCATCACATACCTTTTGCGGATGGTAACTCAAAGGACAGGTATCTAAAAATATGCTCCTTCAGGGAGCACATAAGAATGCCTGCAAATACTATATCTATATCTATATATATATATATATATATATATATATATATATATATATATATTAGAGAGAGAGAGAGAGAAGAGAGAGAGGAGAGAGAGAGAGAGAGAGAGAGGAGAGAGAGAAATTAAATCAGGAACAAAATATTTAAATTAAAAAATTAAAATGCAAACCTCACAGGTATGAATTTAGTAAATCCTCCAACAAAGAAAGGAATCTCACCACAATTTTTCCTTCCCAGAAAAAAAAAACTGGAACCTCCAGACTTCGATTCGCCGGCACAACAGATATGCTCAAAAACATCTGCGACCGAGCGACGACAAAAGCGACGAATATGCGACAACAGAATTGGGGGATGAAAATCCATATTTGCTTTGAAGAAGAAGAAAAAGAGAGAGAGAGAAGAGAGAGAGAAGAGCGAGAGAGAGAGAGAGAAGAGAGCAGAGATGGGAGAGAGATGAGGAGAGAAGGAGAGAAGGAGAGAGAGAGAGTTCTATTAACTGAACTTTCCATTCATCTAAACGTAACTATTTCAAATAAAGATGGGCGTTGGGGGGTGGAAACTCTATTAAATTAGTTTGCCATTCTTTCAAATAGAATATTATACTTAGAGAGAGAGAGAGAGAGAGAGAGAGAGAGAGAGAGAAGAGAGAGAGAGAGAGACTATTTTAATGAGTTGTATATTGATACAGAGAATAATCACAGTTTGTGTGTGTGTGTGTGTGTGTGTGTGTGTGTGTGTGAGAGAGAGAGAGAGAGAGAGAGAGAGAGAGAGAGAGAGAGATGGGCTCTATTTAATGAGTTGTATATTGATACAGAGAATATAACAGTTTGTGTGTGTGTGTGTGTGTGTGAAAGAGTGTGTGAGAGAGAGAGAGAGAGAGAGAGAGAGAGAGAGAGAGAGAGAGAGAGAGCGTTCTATTCAATAAGTTTGCTATTCATTCAAAGGAATTATTGCATTAATGAAAGAGGGAGGGGAGCTCTATTGAAAGAGTTCCATTCATCCAGAGAATATTACAATATTGCAATTCAAGAGAGAGAAGAGAGAGAGAGAGAGGCGAGAGAGAGATAGAGACAAAGGGAAACAAATTAACCCCTATATTATCATGAGTTGTGAGAGAACACACAGCGTTATGAATGCTTACTGTACGTGAGCTGAAACACTGGCATATGATTCAATAAATACATTCCCACATGGATTTACACATACACAATTCTTTACACCTTCTTATCTACAGGGCCATAATACACAAATAAACATACATATGTACTAACACACATTTACATATATATATATATATATATATATATATATATACATATATATATATATATATATATATATATATATATATATATATATATATATATATATTTTTTTTTTTTTTTTTTTGGGGGGGGGGCATTATGTCAAGCACTGGAGCAACTGAGGCCATTCAGCGCTGAAACGGAAATTAACCGTAAAAGGTTTGAAAGGTGTAACAGGAGGAAAACCTCACAGTTGCACTATGAAACAATTGTTAGGAGAGGGTGCCCAGTAAGATTGAAGAAAGAGAATATGAACGGAGATGCAGTGAAACAAATGAAAGTAGTTGCAGCTAGAGGCCGAAGGGACGCTGCAAAGGACCTTAAGTAATGCTTACATGGCACCGAATGTGGTGCTCTCTCGGCAGTAACCCCCTACGGGGACATATTTACATATACATATATTTGTATATATATATGTATATATATATATGACATATATATATAATATATATATATATATATATATATATATATATATATATAATAGAGAGAGTGAGGAAGACAGTGGTAAGTATGGTTAACTACAATGTACTTGCAAAAGAATTGGGCAAAGGCAAAATACATGAAAATGTAATGCTAACTGTATCATTTCAATTGATTACAAGTAATTAGTACCTATCTTATTTATAGAAGCACAGGGATAAAAAAAGAAACGCAAATATTTACTTATTATACCGTGCCAAGACAAATTATATGAGCGTTTTACGATTCGGTATAACGGATGGGTGTCGGTAACAATGTCAATCAAAATAAACAAATAACTATTTAAATACGTAAATATACTGGGCTTTAATGCCAGAGTCAATTTTCTGATATCCAAACGAAAAAAAAGTTTAAAAACACTTTTTCTCTTGAAAGATTACAATTACAAAAGAGAACAACGGAGACGGGTAATATTGCAAAGTATGATCGAAGAGACAAATTGTTTTTCTCAGATAACATGAGACGTGGCGCCCCAAATGGATATTGTGGTCTCTCTCTCCCTGCCAATTTTCATAATCTGATTATGCAGCAACAGACTGCGACCTCTAATACCATGTTCATGAAGTGACAGCGGTCTTTTACTCAAGTCTCATGGCAAAGGTTGTGGATTACAGCAACATAAAATGTTAACTTAAAAAAAATTAAGTTAATTATCACTACTTGTGACGGATTTCAACCAACTGAAATTAGTTCATACATATTAACTTGGACAGACATGAACATGGTGAAAAACGTCGATTTAAATTATCATATGTTCAATAACGATAAACTTGATAAATGCTACCCTTACGTTTGACTAGAAAACAGATATCAGCTGAATAATCACTACGCATTAACGTCAATAATAAAAGTAAAAAAACACATCAGCCAAGGCCACGAGGAAGTTATAAAATGAAATTAAATGACGATGCATATTCCGCACGACGTCAATTTCAACAGAACCATCTTGAAAATATATGAGACAGCAGGCTATCGTCCAACATATGTTAATCATCACATAAGGTTTTGCAAAGAAAATTTCGAAGCAGATAAATAATGGGTATAAAAAAAATTAAATAACTTTTACAACTTGAAAGAATCCCGTTGAACAGAATAGAGTGCAAATCAAATTTAAACACAAAAGTAAAACTTGACTTAAAATCAATACCGCAGCATATTAACAGATCAAACAAACAGGGCGTGATCCGACCTCCAGCTTACTCGGGCCGCGTGCTTAAAATCTACGATCAGCAGAGCGTTGTTGCCCAACGAAAATTCAAATAAATACGCTCTGTCTTATTAGAAATAATTTTTCTGTACTGCTTGACAAGCACATCATTTATTTTTTGCATTTTCATCCTAATAAATAAATCTTAAATATCCTATCCTAAAATTCCTGCATATTCAACTCAACGCATAATACCTTTTTCAGACTTTCTTAGGCTTTCCTACCAACCCAACAAGAACAACAACAAGAAAGTAGTTTGTAGGCTTACTTCCCCAGCAAGCGGAAATGTGTTAAATACGAATTCTCATAAAAAAGAAGAAAAAAAAAAGCGTGACCGACGCAGCGCTTTGAGAAAGCCATTTCCTAAAATAGTGAAAGCCAGAACGTCTGCGTTCATACCTTACTGGCTCCCGCAAATAGTTCCGAGTCTGTCGAGGAAAAAGCGGAGTAAAGTAAAGCCATGAAATATACGCTGAATGGTAATTCGGGGCTGCATTTTCTTGGGAAGCGAGCCTTTCACGGACATTTATAAAGATGTGGTTCCCTTCTGAAAGAAACCTCGGAAGCACAGATTTATTTTCAGCGCAAGCGCACGCAAGATACAAACATATATGTATATGCATGTATGTGAAAGTGTATGTATATGTATATGTGTACGTCTATGTATACAGCATATATACTATATGTATAAAAATATTTACATATATATACATCGAGCTACAAACGTCCTTTAATATCTAATTCGCTCTACCTCGGAATCAATATATTTTCATATATGTTAACCGAAGGGGAATTTTTTAGTCGACAAGAAATTCGTCGGCTCACGGGCGCGAACCTTCGAACCAACAAATTCAAGACGCACAGTGAAGCCTTAGATCACACAGCCATATATGAAAATTTATTAACTCCGAGGTAGAGCGAATTAGATATTAAAGGACATTTGTGTGTATATATATATATATATATATATATATATATATAATATATATATATATATATATATATATATATATATATATATATTATATAGCCACAAGTACCCATTAATAGAGAATTCACTACACCTTGGAAATAACTTACACCAGAGGTAGGAGAATTATAACTGGTAACCGTTTCCGTCTATGGTTGTTTCTAAACCAGGCCACGGTTCGAATTTTGACCGGTGCCAAAGCATTTATCATCAATTCCCTTTGGGTGTAAGTTATTTCCAAGGTATAATGAATTATATGTAAAACGATACTCTCCACGGTTATGCTTTTCAAACATCAAGTCATAAATATTGTCGATTTCACTGTAAACATTAGGGATGGTCCATGAGTAACAACGGACTTCAAGCACTCAGCCATCAACAGAGCATCAAATGCTGAGTGCTATAAGTCTACTAACGGCCATGCAATAAACTAGAATATATATATATATATATATATATATATATATATATATATATATATATATATATATATATATATATATATATATAGAAAATGGCTGGCTGACTCTTATAATATGTTAGATGTTGCCCATGTACAACCCTGCGACATATGTGCTTCTCTAGACTTATTTCCCATATGCCCTTCTCTCTCTCTCTCTCTCTCTCTCTCTCTCTCTCTCTCTCTCTCTCTCTCTCGTTTTGCAGTGCATTGACAGCGCACTCGGCTCACAAACTGAATGGTCTTCGTTCGATTCTGGAACCTGAAGAAAAGTGACGGTATGAGCATGTTCCCTAAAAATCCAATATTCTCCTGCTAACCTAAGCAGTGAATGAGGTATCTAGTTATTGGTAGACTGTTGTGGGTTGGAAATGGATTAAGGAGAAGAAGAGAGAGAGAGAGAGAGAGAGAGAGAGAGAGAGAGAGAGAGCGAGAGAGAGAGAGAGAGAGAGAGAGAGAGAGAGAGAGAGAGAGACTAGAATACTGAGTTCTCCGACGTGATAATCCTGAGGTTAAACCATTCCTGTTTTATCTTTCCACACAAAAGGGAAAACGATGACTTTCATAAGCGAAAAACTAAGATCGGGAGATAAGGATTTTAATATTGACACTATTTCTTCAATCGTTTGTGCTGACAGTAAAGCGAAATTAGCACAACCCAGGTATGCAAATGTAGCAAGCGACCGCTCCACAACCAAAACAGACACAGGTTTCAAGGTCAATCGTGAGCGACTGAGGCAAGGGACCGTCTGGGACAACAGGCCATTGCACAGTCCGACAAGGTCCTAGAAACAGAACGTAAAACATACATAAACATGCATAAACCACTTAGGCTGAAACACAAAATGACATGGAACCTTATATGAAGAGAGTTTGAAACGAATCGTGATAATATTACATCTTTTTAAACTACATGATCTCATGTTTTATTTTTCAGATGTCCTTAAACTAACAGAATTTTCATTTGACAATACATATTACTGATATTCTTGCTCCACTTTTTCCTAAACAAAAAATTCGTGGCATTAAAAATGCATCCATCAGTTGTTATGGAAATTGTCCAGACCTACATGCCATTCACACAAAAAATATTCACTAATTAAACGTATCTTAGCATTACTTTCTTTTACAATTTTCCAGACAAAAGATTCAACTTTATACCAATACACCTACAGCATGTAAAATCCAATTTATGGTTAAAAAAAAAAGTATTGGACAGGGATTCGGTAATGCCTGCAACCAGGAATTCGGTAAGTTTTGTAACCAGTATCATCCAAATTAATGTGACAAACATCTGTCATTCACACAATCGAGTTTGCATATATGTAGACTTTCATATCCGCTCATTCAAGTGGGTACATTTAAACCTATGTAACTAAACATTTCATATAATATGAACAGGATGTTTATATTTTAAAGATCTGTCAATGCCCAAAATTCTCCTTATAAACCGTTATCTAATTCTATATTCAATTTCAATCGCTCTTAGTTGACTAGCTGTGTTTATTTCTTGTTGATTTAATCCTCTATTCTTAACATTAATCTCTCTCTCTCTCTCTCTCTCTCTCTCTCTCTCTCTCTCTCTCTCACACACACACACACGCACACACGCAAAGATCAAAAGTTCATGCAAAGATCCAAAGCATTATTACCCTAAAACAAGTCCCCTTGCATTTCAATCATTTACCTCATTCATTTTTTTCTTTTCTAATAACTGCTCTCTTCTATCTGTGATTCCTATTACCTTCTGTTACCTCTTTCAAACGAACACCATATTCGTTGGAAGCTTGAATTTCAAGTGAATGGTTCCCGTGGGCTAGTTCTATAAGAATAGAGATTATGTTCTGAATAACAATAAATAGAGCTACTTCACCAATCATTATGTCCCTCTGTTTCTCCTTTGAAGCAACAATTACTTCACTTCATATTTGATTTATCTATCCCAATATTCTCCTCTCTCTCTCTCTCTCTCTCTCCTCTCCTCTCTCTCTCTCTCTCTCTCTCCCTGTGTGTGTGTGTGGTGTGTGTGTGTGTGTGTGTGTGTGTTCAGTTTTTAAACACTGAATATCATCGATAATCTTTAAACGAGAACTATTACTGTGTTCTTATAAAAGACGAAACTCTCTCTCTCTCTCTCTCTCTCTCTCTCTCTCTCTCTCTCTCTCATTAATAGGAGATCAAACCTGGCCTTTCATCCAAGTGGTCTCATTTCCCATAACCGCATTGCCGGAGGCAAAGCGCTGACGTCCTAGCGCACGTTATGGCAATATCCACATCAATATGAAGCATCCCTCTCGCAACAGGGCTACCATGTATCCCCTCATTTCTCTCAAGGTAATATTAGGGAGCTGCATCCCTTTGCAACGGAGCACTGAAGGCAATTTGCTGGATCATCGGCCCGGGATCCCATTCCCAATCGATATATCACTTGTGATTAGGATTCTGGCGAACTGAGGCCAGGCGAAGATTGGGTGAAATTACTCATAATATTGCGAATAACTAGCAAGTTGCCGCTACTAATACTATTTAGCTAGCCTCAAAAGTACGTAAATGTTTTCGATCACAGAAAGTTTATATTTCATGTTCAGGCCGCAGTGAAATTTTAAGCTGCAGCTACAGAATGGCTTTTAACAATGCTCACGTAAAAAAAAAAATCAACATTAATCTCTACTATTTCGGAAGACTCCAGAAGTCCACATCGGGCCTCATATTTTCTTCAACCCCTTAGCACTGTGGCCCATGCTGGCACAATTAAAAAAAAAAAAAAAAAAAAGGCGAGGAATGAGACTCGATGGCTTTCCATCGACGCACTCTTGAATAATCATATATATATATATATATATATATATATATATATATATATATATATATATATATATACATACATACATATATACATATATAAATATATATATATATATATATATATATACTACATATATATATATATATATATATATATATATACATATATATATATATACATACATATATATATATATATATATATATATATATATATATATATATATATATACACACACACGTATATGAATATTTTTCCTCCCAACACAAGTTGACCTTCATTAATGAGTTTTATTTCTGCCTGTTCATTGAGGTTCCCTAATTCACCAGACAACCGGAAGTTAAAAGCTGAAGGACTTAGCAAGTGTCCTGTACATAGCAAGCCCTAAATTATGCTGCATATGGAACCGCTTCTACAGAAATGACATCTCGCGAATTATTCTTCATAAATTTTAATTGTCTAGATTTTTTTTCTAAATTTCATGGCTATGAAAATCTGTTCCCTTATATTTATATATTTATTTATTGATCACCTTCTCCTTTGGAGCGCTCTTGGGTTTACAGTCTGTTGACTGCGTCCATAAGGGTTTTCAGTTAAGGATTTAAGTAAAGTAGAAAAAGATTGTTGAGATTCTCCTATTAACACAAATAATAGTGGGTGGATCTAAAATGAACTAAGTACTTTGGTTCCATCTCCCAAGCCTTTAGAGCATTTATGACTAATGCTTTACGCAAAATGTAAATGTTGGACTGATCGGCTCTAAAACACTCAACCGCACCATAAAAAGAAAATACAAATAAAATTCGGTACCAACAAAAGATGTTGTGGCAGGTCAGCAGTAATATGATCCCCAGTCAGCATCAATATAATGTTCATGGAGGTCACTAAAAGAATATGCCAAAGAAATAAAAGAAAAGAACGGATTGCAGACCCACCAAAGACGTCGGGACAAAACACCGCATCCCCGAAAAGGACTTGGAGACATAATAACGGAGAAGAACAGACTTGCCCATAAGACACTGAAAATAGATGAACGTCCTGTTTTTTTTTTTTTTTTTTTTTTTTTTTTTTTTTTTTTGAGGGAAGAAATCCTCAGTGACTTGAAAAGGGAGAAATTGGGGCCCAAAGCCGCCAGCTTTGCCAATTACGGACTTCCCAGAAGCTTTGCTTTTGCTTCTGTTGCGGCTCGTCTTGCTTTTCTGGTCTCTTTCTGTCATTTTGGCCGAGGCGAATGTTTCTCTTAAATCATATCAGCGTAGAAATAAGAATAGTGAAAGTAACTCTATACAAATACAAGGCAAATTCCAAACCCCAAAAATTACCTAAAATTATATATAATGTATGTATGTAACAACATACGTAAATGTATATAATATATATATATATATATATATATATATATATATATATATATATATATATATATATATATATATATATATAATATATATATATATATATATATATATATTAATATATAGGATATATAATTATATATATATATATATATATACTATATATATATATATATATATATATAATTGAACATTAGTTCTATGCTTAGTCACCGCTAATTAGTATGAACAATTATCAGCAGGTCAAAATTCCAACTTATTTAAATCGAACATTTCACCAATTACTGCATTAGCTAGATAATTGTGAATAACCTGCAAACATGTTATCGCATTGTTCTGCTTTCCCCGTATGCATTATAATCATCTGGTGAGTTATTTACATCATCATATTAGCTATGTTTTTTACTATATCATATTCTATCTGTACAGCAAAACACATTTCTTTTCAATTGGAAATTTCTCAAGTTTTTTTTATTTTTTTTTATTTTCTAACCTATTTGCATTTCCTCTCAGGAATAGAATTTCCTCCATACATAAATTTATTCCATTTACCAATAAGCAATCTATAGAGGCCATTAAAACAGACTACGATCAATGATTAAATCTAGAGACATTAAAGTTCCATTACCAAGATGTAGTTAAAAGTGCTTCGCTCTCGAACTTCTCAGTTCCAGAGGTGGTTAATTCCTCACACCGTTGAAATAGGAAACAGTCTCCCTGAGGATGATATACAATTGGAACCTCACAAGTTCAAGCATTACTACCTTTAAGCAATTCTTGTATTTCAGTAGTTTACTTACATTTTTATAATTTTAATTATTAACCTTTTTTATTTATTTTTTCTTTTCACAGTCGGAATAATAATAATAATAATAATAATAATAATAATAATAATAATAATAATAATAATAATAATAATAATAATAATAATAATAATAATAATAATAATAATAATAATAATAATAATAATAATAATAATAATCGTCACCAAAATGTAAATAAAAAAAATGCGTGCAACAAATGTTTGCGACACACACTTATCTAAACTCTCGATTCCAATGTTAAAATGAAAATAATTATTAGCAAAGAAAAAAAAATTAACCTCCAAAAAGAATGAGATGAAACACAAAAGCCATGACTAACGTCTTAAACACATGAAAATCAAATATTCACAACAAATTCGGTAGAATTATCAATAAAAAAAACGTTACTAAACGGTATAACCTGACGATAAAAATAAAAGCAGGAGTGTCTCTATAAGACAAATTTACTAAGCAGGCTTATAAGCTTATAAATATGTTAATAAGCAGGATTATCAGTATATACAACGTCGCCAGCAGGGTTATCAGTGTAAAAAAAACTTACTAAAAAGGATTATGTGATATAAAGCATTTTGAAACCCCAATTAGCATTTTAAAAACATTCGCTATGCAGGATTGCCACTATAATACTTCAATAAAAACGAACATCTGTATGAAATTACGCTATTAAACAGAACTATCAGTTGAAAAAAGGATCAAAATAAGGTTATCTGTGTGAGAAAAAAAAAAATCCATGCCCGGCATTAAGGAGAGAACAATACCTCGATAACTGGCAAAAGTTCATTCATTACGGTAAGTGACGCAATCATGCCCAGAGCAATTTAGTGTCAAACTTTGTATTAGAAAGTTGTAGAATGAGAAAGTTTTTATCCGCGGGTAATAAGGATGATTCTGGATGGAAGAGGAATATCGCAATAAGATCCGTTAGTGCACGGATTAACATTTGATGATATAAATATGAGGATAGATTTTCATATACAAGTAAACTGGTCACTTTTTACGAGATGCGTATATAACTATAATACCCATATAACTATAATACCCACAATAGCCTCATAACTTATCGAAATGAGCATATATATACACATATATATATATCTATATATATATATATATATATATATATATATATATATATATATATATATATATATATATATATATATATATATATATATATGATGGGTATTATCGTATCTGTATATTTATATATATATGTATGTATGTATGTTTATGTATTATGCGTATCTATATATATTTACATATGTATATGTACATATATATATATATATAATATCTATGTATATATATATATATATATATATATATATATATATATATATATATATATATGTGTGTGTGTGTGTGTGTGTGTGTGTGTGTGTAGTGTGTATCTATATATGTACATGTGCATATGTAAATATATACATATACGCATAATACATAAACATACATACATGCATATATATATATATATATATATATATATATATATATATATATATATATATATAATTTATTTGCATACACACCCATGCTAAGCGAGTTGGAATGCTTTTAATCCGGTACCCAAGCGTGCGCTTGCGACCTAATGTGAAACACAAAATAATTTATCAAAGCTCTTAGTTTTCTCATAATAATAAGCCACAAATTTTCGAACTTACGGTCTTAATTATGCTCAGGCATCCGCAACTCTTATGGCCTTGGATATATAACCGATAAGGATAGCGAATTAGACCAAACCTGGTGCGTACGAATAACCACAGATAGAGAGGGAGAGGGTGCGAAATTGTTGAGCTAGCATGCACGCACATATATACATAGGTACATATACAAATATATATACATATATATATATATATATATATATATATATATATATATATATATATATATATATATATACTATATATACATACATATATGTATCATTGTAAGATGTAAGACGAAGACTGAGTCTGCACTGCAATAAACACAAGTCAGCTACTTATTACGCACAGATTTCAAACAGGCTGCAAAAAAGTGAACTACTTTAAAATTTAAAACTTGGTAATTGGTGGATAATCGCATGAAGCACTGTCTAGGCTACCAATTAGTCGTTGATTTTTATTCAACCTATATATGTGATGAGCGCATTAGGTTAGAGATGTGTGAATTTAAGCTTTGTCGCAGTGTGGACACACCCTAATGCGTATAGTTATAAAAATGCCTATAAATTCGCTTATACATTCAACCAGTCACTTCGTTTCCTCCAAGAACAGAAAAAGCAACCAGAATTAACTTGATCTTAATTGACCTAAAATAATGTAAAGTCCAACACACGATCCGACCTAGACTTATCCATAATGAATTAAGCATCGCCATCAAATTTCTCTGAATATGAAAATCCAATTGATTCCTCGAGCAAATGAAAGAGTTGCCGATAAGCGCCATTATTGTATGCGAACTTCCCTACGGGAACTTTCGAAATGAATAAAGTTTCGTTATTAGCGCCATACGGTTTAAACTGATATATGATGTCTAATATTTGTTCAGGGACTTTTCATGGAGCGAGCTGCGATTGACACGACGATATTGACATCAAAAGTCTCCTTTGTGAATTTCGCGCAGCGATATGATGAATGTAATAAATGTAATTCGATTCAGAGAACATTAGGTAGGCGGCTTTCTCGATCTGGGGTTCACCAACGTTCGAGGTTTCACGGAGGTTCAACGGGGTTGTTCCATGAACGATTCAGATTTCATTGCTGCACACTATAGTAGATACCCATCAACCGTGTTTTTGATGTCTAGGCCAGTCCCTTACGGCTGTTGATAAGCCAATCACAGGGCTGGAAACTCTCAGTCTCTCTCTAGAGTTCACATACGCAGGATGTATGTTCCACCTATCCTGAGGGGTACTTTTGAAAGACGTATCCCTCAGGAGAGGTGGAACATACATCCTACCCATGTGAATTCTCGAGAGAGACAGTTTCCAGCCCTGTGGTTGGTTATCAACAGCTAATCAGGAGCGTCGTAAGGGGCTGTCCTAGACATCACATGCACGGTTGATGTGAATCTACTATAGTAGTGTCATCGAGTACATACCGTCCATTATTGTAATTTACTACAATCATATCGTATTTAGGTCAAGGATATCGCATTTAGGTCAAGGCTATCGGGGATATTATATATATATATATATTATATATAATTATAATATATATATATATATATATATATATATATATATATATATATATATAATATATCGTATATACATACGTATATATATATATATATAATATATATAGATATATATATATACCTAATACAAATATATTATTATATATTCAAGTTCACGCTGAAATTGTTCCAGATGCCCAGTTTCACACACGCGTTTCTACCGTGGTCCTACCGCGGATTTAGTTTATATATATATATATATATATATATATATATATATATATATATATATATATACGTATATACATCGTGTATATATATATATATATATATATATATATATATATATATATATATATATGATTGTGTGTATCTGGCCTCACAACCACTAGTATGTATGTATGTTGTGTATATATATATATATATATATAGATATATATATTATATATATATATATAGATATAATACTACATATATATATATATATATATATATATACATATATATAGATATATACATCTATACATATATATATATATATATATATATATATATTATTATATATATATACATATATACTAAATCCGCAGTAGAACCACGGTAGAAACGCGAGTGAAACTGGGCATCTGGAACAATTTCAGTGTGAACTTGAAAATGTAGAATAAGCTACGAAAGTTATTTAAGGAATAGTCACAAGCACGTGTTCCTTCGTGCGACACTGGATATATATATAATTTGTGTATACATAAAAGTATATATATATAAATAATCATATTCATATATAGATATTATATATATATGTGTGTGTGATTATTACCTCAAGAAATACAACTTACATCAGCACCAGTTATGCTTGGCTTGGGATGGTATACCTTCATAAAACAACAATTTCTTGTGTCTGCAATGTTTGAAGGCATGTCTGTGTATGTTTATTATGTTTGAGTTCAATTCTTTGTATTTACTTTAGCTCAATGCTAAATCCTAATCATTAATGTTTATATGCCATGGGAAAATAACAATAATTTTGATCATTACTGAATGATCCTAGGGGAGATACACAGTATTATTCATGATTCTCATGCTGATCATATTTGTATAATCGGGGACCTTAATTCTCACCCCACAAAACAATTTTATAATGAACTAACTCGCTTCTGTCAAAATCATGCTCTCCAAATTAGCGATGTAATGCTCCTCCCTCCCTCCTATTCATATGTACATAATAGAGCGGACGCTATTACAACCTCCTGGCTGGACCACTGCATCACATCTCCACAACTTCATGATTCTATTATGACATGCAATATTCGCTATGATCTTGCAACGGGCTACGATCACATCGCATTACAGGCGTCATTCAGCACCCCATCCCTCCCTACCGTGAACCCACTAACCGATCGCCCACCAGCGGTAAACTGGGATTTTAAAAACCAACAGAAAACCAGATACTTTAGGGCAACAACGGAAACCAGGTTGCAGTTAATAGTTCAACCTGGCAGGCGCCTTACTTTGTACTAACACAAATGGTAGAAATGGCCACAACAGGAGGGATCTGAATGAATTCTATTCGAAGATAATCTCCGCTATGCTTGCTTCAGGCAGGACTGCCTATAGATTTCGTCAAGGTAATTCTCGTAATATACCTGATGGAATGACTTGGTTAAAGATCTGTATACATACTCACGAGAAATGTTTTTACTGTGGAGGCAAAATGGTATCCCCAGGGAAGGGCACACTGCATTACTAATGAGACAAGCGAGAGTGCAGTTCAAACTTGCTCTTAAGCACTGCAGGTTAAATGAAAAACAACTAAGAGCCGATGCAATGTCTAGAAACTTAGAATCTGGTGATTATCCTCGTCTTTGGAAAGATATCCAGTCCTTAAATCCCAAAACTAAAAAGCTATCACAGAGAGTAGGGGAAGCAGTCGGAGACGAAGCTATCGCAAGTATGTGGGGCGATCACTTCAACAATATCCAGAATTGCATAAATGATCAAGATTCCCGAAGGGATGTAGATAACCTCCTTACTGACAACATTCAATTTCATTTTGCAGACCGTATTACGCCAGGTAACATCAGCGATGCCATAAACAGCCTACCTAATAATACATCGCCCGGCTGTGATGGTCTTCCTGCAGAGGCCTTCAAATTCTGCCATCCGATAATTTACATTTTGCTAGCTGCCCTATTCAATGCGTGCATAATTCACCGGTTTCTTCCAGACTCCCTACTCTTAGTCCATTTGAGACCATTAATCAAAAACAAGCTAAAGGATGCAGCTGACCCTGGCAACTACCGGCCGATTGCAATCACAACGATCGCATCGAAGATACTTGAGTCGGTTCTTCTAGTAAGACTTCTCCCCTTTCTACACACCACTGACAACCAGTTCGGGTTTAGAGCAAACCACTCAACCGACACCTGCATCTACATACTGAAAGAATTGCTGAACTTCCACCTATCATCAGCCTCTCCTGTTTTCCTTTGTTTTGTAGATGTGAGAAAAGTATGTGACAGAGTAAACTACCTGAAAGCTCTTCCTGAAGCTGCATAAATGGGGCACACCCCTGTATCTAATTGGCATTTTACACTGCTGGTTCTCCACACAGCAATTCTGTGTCAAATGGGGTAACGTATTATCGTACACCTTTGGCTCCCTAAACGGGCTTCGGCAAGGGGGCATTCTCTCTCCGTACCTGTTTAATACGTACACAGATGCCTTGAATGTCAAACGGAACTCACTCCCAATCCGATGCACCGTCAATGAAACAACTATAAACAACCTCTGTTACGCCGACGATATGGTTCTGATTTCCCCATCAGTGCAAGGTCTCCAACGACTCATCGTCACTTGCCGCCAATATGCAGAGGAATTTGATATTATCTACAACGAAACCAAGACCCAGTGCATGTCGCTGCTCCCGAGATCGCTTAAGCATATTGCAGAACCACAAATTTTCCTCGGAAACCATCGGCTGGAATTTGTGCACGAATTTCCGTATTTGGGTCACATTATCACCGACGACCTAAAAGATACGGCAGACATTGAACAGAGGCGTCGCAAACTATGTGCAACTGGCAACATGATTGCAAGGAGGTTTGCCTTCTGTCACCGAGACGTGAAACTGCTGCTCTTCCGCTCGTACTGCTACAGTATCTATGGGTGTTCACTCTAGACGAATATACCCAAGAGACCATGAGACGCATCACTGTTGTGCACAATGACATTCTGAGACGCCTCACAAACACTCCCCGCTACCAATCCGCCACACAGATGTTCATAGAAAACAACCGGGACAATTTAAAAAACATTGTTAGGCGAACAATGTCCAGTCTGGTAACCCGAGTGAGACACAGCAGCAACTCGCTCATACAAAACATCCTAAGGAGTGAAGCAAGAAGATCTAAATTGTGGGAAAGAGGGGAGAATGAGGCTTTTGTCCCTTAAAGGCTTTAATCTCTGTATTGGCAAAATGTCATCTGCAGATTTTGTCATTATTACATTTATTGCTGTTATTTCAATTTTTCATTATTACTGTGATTAATCAAGTTAGTTTTTTTTTTACATTCAATTTTTGTATTTAGCCCTCTGGACCTGACTACTGTAAACACCTAAGGTCTCTAGTTGAAATTTAAGTTATATAATATGTGCACTAACTGTTATTACTCTCAATGTATATATTTTTTTCTAACCAATATTTTTACTGTTATTACCAGTATTTATGCTACCTCAGCTATTTTGTGGATAAATGCAGATTATTCTTTTTTTATCATGTTGTCTCATGTACCAGATTGTGTATGTTACTGTCTGTATTTTGTATATTCCATTAATATTATTATTATTAATATTATTATTATTATTAACGCTGCATATTGCACATGTACCAAGTTATGTAATCAACGCTATGTACAATACCTCAAGGCATTCAATTTTCAACCTTATTTAAAGCGCCTATAACACGTTTTCCCATACTGCGCCAGTTCAGTAATGAACTCCACGCTGGGGCTGTATGGCGATCACTATTCAAATGTGCACATTAAGTTTGTAGAACACAAACCGTCATCAACAATAAATATCATACCTACACAACAGATAATCCACGATGTTTACTGCACAATCGCCGAATAGAAGCAGCTCTAACAATGAAACATATATATGTATATATATTAATATATATATATATATATATATATATATATATATATATATATTAACACACACACACACATATTCTATATATATATATATATATCATATATCTATATCTTCATGATATATATATATTACTATTTAGATATATATATATATATAGTCGATACATATATATATATATATATATATATATATATACTATTTTCTACTATATATATATAATATAGTATATACTATTATATATATATAATATTATATATTATATATATATATAATATATAACGGTTTTTCCGGTGTTTTGCAGCGCCCGAGCACTGTTACACTAACACAAGAATTGTACGAGAGGAAGTGTTCCAAGATTAGGAATATCTAACCCGGATGCACCGTCTTTAAAAAAACATTAGATATGAGATAAGTACGTATCCTTACAACACAACGCTGCCTTTTTCATGCACAGTATTATTACTAAACATGCGGTTAGAGTTATATGGCACAAGCCCGAGAAGCAAGATTCCAAAGAGTAGAATTCTTCTTCTTCTTCTTCTTCAGAGAGAGAGAGAGAGAGAGAGAGAGAGAGAGAGAGAGAGAGAGAGAGAGAGAATAATTAAGAAATTACGAAAAGCTATATTTACGTATCCTTTGCAACGGCGACAACAGTGTACGAAGACCAAAAAGCTAAGCGCAGGCTGAGAAATGCAGCTCCCAAAAGGTCCCTTGTCCAGATTCACACAGTTTCCAAAATCAAATCACTTTCGTTTTATTTGATTTATGATATTCAGGCTGTCAAGACAAGCACTGGGACACTTTTAGCCATTCAGTGAATGAGTCAATGAAAAGGCGGAGTTGGAATGGTTAGACAGCGAGATAAAGAGATCAAGAAAATCAATGAAGTGCACGGATCTAAACGTGGAACTGGTGGGAAACCTTACAGTTGCCATAACAGGTAACAAGTCAAGAGGTGTTGAACGTCAAGACCACAGAAAGGAAACGAGAATTTTGGAAAAATTAACGGATAAAATGTGAATGGAGGTACGGACCAAAGGGAAATTCTAAATACCGTTTAGTAATGCATCAAGTGCACCTTGTGAAGTGCACCAGGTGCACTGGTGGTACTATTCCGTCCCCCCGCAAACCGGGGGAAAATCAAATCACCTGTTGCTATAGTAGATTCACACCAACCGTGCATTTGATGTCTAGGCCAGTCCCTTACGACGTTCCTGATTGGTTGTTGATAAGCCAGCCACAGGGCTGGATGTATGTTCCACCTCTCCTGAGGGGTACTTTTGAAAAACGCATCTCTCAGGAGAGGTGGAACATAGATCCTACCCATGTGAACTCTCTCTCGAGACTGAGAGTTTCCAGTCCTGTGACTGGCTTATCAACAACCAATCGGGAGCGTCGTAAGTGACTGGCCTAGACATCAAATGCACGGTTGATGTGAATCTACTACAGCCACAAATCCATGTCAAAATTTTCGTAAAAATACAGACGACGTTTAGCATAAAGTTGTTGCTCGACAGATAAATAAGCAAAAACAACCAAAAATACAGCATTCCTGGCAGAGATACTAAAACACACAATAAATTTCCACTTTAGGTAATAAATCACTAATAAAGGCGTGGGGAACTGATAAAAGCAAAGCATACATCGTAAAAAGGTTAAAAAAGTATTCATGCGCTCTAATCGATCTTTTAAGTGTTATTTAGGTTTATAAAAAAATGAGAATTAGATTTATTAAACTCCAACTGAATTATTATACATACACACATATATACACTATATAAACATTTGTATATATATATATATATATATATATATATATATATATATATATATATATATGACTGGTAAAAATGTTCTGTTACTAAAGAATTCCATCCATAAAAGAAGCCCATAAAAACGCAAAAGTATAGAAAGTAAGTACTATATATATCAGAGACTGCTGTCTCTCTTCACGCAGGTAATGAATGAGAAAAGTTACAGAAAAGGCGGTATTTATACCAAGAAATCCATCAACAAGTTTGTGTGTGTGTGTTCGATGTGTTATCCTTATCACTAAAGGTTGGGGATGAAGGAAACACCGAAATACTAAAAGTAAGTTCTTAATGTCTAATGAAGTACACAAAATCAGAGGTGCAAAATAATGTGCAAGCAAGGGAAACAGAGCGGTGCCGTACTGGCGAAACATGACTGCCTGACGGGCGAGATTCGGTCATTACATATCGTACATAACATATGAGAATGAGATACATTAAATACATAGGGAGGTATATAAATGAATACGAAAGTTAAAGATTGCAATACATATTATACATAAATGTTCATATATTGTACTGATCTCTTGGTATAAATACCGCCTTCATTGTAACTTTCCTCATTCATTACTAACCTGAAAACCTGAAGAGAGAGACAGGAGTCTGTGATATATAGTAATTACTTTTTACGGGTTTCTTTTATAAGTTGGAATTCTGTTGTAACAGAACATTTTTACCAGTCACATATATACATAATCACAATAAAAATATGCGAGAAACTCAAGCTCACTTGAAAACAGCAAAGAGCAAACTAAATAAACACACACACACACACACAAACAAATACAAAGAGACCTATGGTTGCCACGCGCCTTATCAGCACCCATCGGAGCGTTCCAAAGACAAGCGAACAAACAACACAAACAGCAGCAAACAAAGGAACGAGGAAACTTCCAGCGAAAAACAAATATGGAGGTCCGCACAAAATGAACCCAGCTTGTATATTTGTGTGGTACTATAGTAAGAGGACTACCGGTTTCCGACATACACGGAAATGAGGAAGTAACACTTAGTGCTCGGAAGCTCCTAATGAAAGCGTTGTTATTATATTGGTTTAGTAGTTTTCTCTTTAGTTCAGAACATAGAGATCAAGAAAATAAAAAGATAAATGGGGAGGGGAGAGGGGGGGCGGCGGGCGCGGGTACTGTAACAAAACCGCGCATTTTTCTTAATTCCATTATTTTGTTAAGTTCTAAAACTATACACCTATAAGTCGAATAAATTTCTAAAAATACATTCTCTCTCTCTCTCTCTCTCTCTCTCTCTCTCTCTCTCTCTCTCTCTTTGAATGGATATTGATAATATATAAACTTGACATCAAAAGAACACAGAAGGCTTTGATGCGCGGAGAAAATTTCAAAAGAGCATCTGGGGGTTAGGTCAAGATAAATACTTTATTGTCTTTTCTGGAAGACGGATTATTCCAAGAGAAAATCAGGATCACCAAAGGCGTTAGTTTATAATGATGTGTATTACTCAGAGTATACAGTTCGTTTTCCATTACACAGCATTATAACTATTCATGTATAGTATATATATGTATAATATATATTACATATACGTATGTTTATGTACACACAGACATATAATATATATATATATATATATATATATATATATATATATATATATATATATATATATATATTTATATATCAACTATAGGATCTCTTCGAAGGTGCTGAAGGTGTTACCATCCCAATTCTCAGTCGATATGAGCAAAGTACAAGACCTTCATTAAAATAATATGTTCCTCATCTTCGTAATGAACTACGCCAAATTAAACTTGTCAGTAGAGCACAGAACTTCCTCTAGCGTCCAGCAACAAAAGGATGAAACTGAGTATCGGTATCATTATTAAAAAAAATGTATAGGTACATATTCATAACCACTAAACCAAAACGATCATGACCACTAAACAGAAATATCCCACAGAAATGGAATTCTCAATTTTGATCGAATTGAACACAGAAGCAAGAGAACAAAAATGTATACACCAAATAAAACATAAACCGTAAATGAGTAATTAAGTACTAAGGAAAAGTTGTAAGTTGTTTTCAAGCATTATATTATCCTCTTCAATCTGAACTTATTTACTAAAAGGGGGTGAAGCTCTTAAAATGGGCAATGGCATCTTGGCCCAGAAAAAAAAAAAAAGGAAAGCTACTTCTACCCTTCATCTGAGAAATGATCTAACGACGGAAACGAGAAGGTACGGGTATAAGGGCAATGACAACCAGTCTAATTATTTCCATTGATCTGCCTCTATGGCCAGAAGAGGTTGTGTGTGCACAACGAAATGAAAAGCAAACAGGCTACAGAAAAGAGAACTTGAAAGACAGTCTCGGTCTTCGTGTTTGGACGACTGAGGTACATCCAGGAGGGACTGACAGAGAGACGGGTGGCCGAAAGATTATTGGACCGACAGATATTTTTCTTACCTGAAAACGAATCTATGTACAGAAGGAAACATAAAAAAAGAAAGAGGCAGTTTATGTTTACATCTCAAATGGGGTTGGGGTCTTCAGAGATGAATCGCCAGATCTACTCGTAAAACCAAATAAACAAATACACAACAGTTTACAAGAGGAAGATAGAGATGGGTAGTTCTGGTTGATATCTATGATCAGTAAAAAAATGAGTGGGGTCTAGAAATAAATGTCAGTATAAAATGTTATTTACAGTAAATGTCTAAGAGCCAGTAAGATTGAGGATTAAATGCTAACATATGTTGGAAGTTTTAAATAAACACACCGTAAATGTGGAAACGTCTTGAAGTTAGAGAAAATGTGTATGTATGTATGTATATGTATGTATGTATATGTGTATATATATATATATATATATAATATAATATATATATATATGATATATATATATATAAAAGAACTGAACTTAATACTAACAAACACACAAAAATTACAAAAGTGAAAACTTTACTTCATTCTGCACTTGCTTCTCAAATGGGAGAACAACGGCGTATGAACAACCAAATGTAAGATTAAAACAATTTATTTTCAATCCAAAATTGTGTTTCTTTTCTTGTAATTAAAATAAACAACACAAAAGAAACGACTGTCCTTTTAATTAACAAAAGAACTGTTTTAGTTAGCTATTCGCTAACCTGCGAGGAAATTTCTTTCGCTCGTTTTCCAAATCGGGCCAAGTTATAATAAATATACATTGTGCCGAGATCAAAATAAAAAAAAATTACTCTAAGCCAATATAAAAATTCAACGCGATTTTTCAAAAGAGAAGTTGGAGCGAGTTCATCAGTGGAACTGAATGGAAAAATCTAAGACAAGAATTATTCATAGTTTTCGCTCCACAGTCTTACGGGTTAATAAAACATACGAGCGGTAAATGTAAACAAATATGATTATAAAAATTTCATACACAAAAAAATGCTTTATGACAATTGCAACATGCATTTTGAAATACATGCTTTTCGAATACATACTAATCTTTAAATCGCCAAAAACATTACTTATTTCGTTTCGTTACTTAATATTTTCCCCTAATTATTTGATAGCCTTCGTTTTAAGATTTGTGTGTCATTACTTTTGAGGAAACGTCCATTAACCCATAAATAATAATTAACATAAAAACTCTCCCATAACCAATCATGCAGACTTTTAATCCTGACTTATCAATATATATTTTAAGAAAATAACGAAACGCTTTCGACTTCTCAGAGCTCACTGTAACCCACTGCCACTCCGTACCATCATACTAAACCATGTTGCAAGCTCACAAGATGACACTTGCAACTTCCAGAACCTCCTGTTGCAAATTCCAAAGCATTGATGATTAGGATGAGGCTAAGACTCCGCACTCACGACAGATGATGATGCACCAGATGATTCAATTACGGCCGCGCCATGGAACCTTCCACTCTGAGCCTCTCGCCGCAGTGCGATTTCGTTGGATTCCAATTTAAGGAACATTCTAGAAAGACTTACTCTGGGCCAGAGAGAGAGAGAGAGAGAGAGAGAGAGAGAGAGAGAGAGAGAGAGAGGTAAACAGAATCTCATGAATATTTTATGAATGGTTTCACTGAGGTTTACCTTGTGAGACCCTCCCGTTTTGATGGTATACACTTTGACCGAGTAATAAATACTCACGTCTAATCTATTTTCTTGGCGCTCTCTCTCTCTCTCTCTCTCTCTCTCTCTCTCTCTCTCTCTCTCTCCATAACGGTCGACTAACTGCTATAATAGATTCAAATCAACCGTGCATTTAATGACTAGGCCCGTCCCTTACGACGCTCCTGATTGGCTGTTAATAAGCCAATCATAGGGCTGGAAACTCTCAGTCTCTCTCGAGAGTTCACATGGGAGGATCTATGTTCCACCTCTCCTGAGGTATACGTCTTTCAGGAGGTGGAACATACACCCTGCCTATGTGAACTCTTGAGAGAGAATGGGAGTTTCCAGCCCTGTGATTGGCTTATTAACAGCCAATCAGGAGCGTCGTAAGGGACTGGCCTAGACTTCTAATGCACGGTTGATGTGAATATACTATAGTATTAAATTCATTGTTTAGGTGAACAGTGGCATACTTGATTTTAGGAAAAGGGCTAAACTCTTATCTCATCGACAGACAGACAAGAGACAGAGACAGAGAGAACTGAGCGCATGTGCTGTTTTGTAATCCTTCGGTGTATGTATTAATGGGTACACATAATACATACGTGTATGTATGTGTATGTAAACGTATATAATATGTATGACGAAATACGGCGTGGACCTACCAACCTCATTACTTTGGACCTCTGATCCAAAAGAAGGCTTCATCATACTCGTGTCTAACCATTCAAATAATAAAATAATATAGATATTCACCGTGCAGGTGCATATATTAATAAATAAATAAATAAATACATATATATACATATATATATATATATATATATATATATATATATATATATATATATATATATATATATATATATATCACCAAATAAATAACAAACCCAGCAGGGGCGGAAGCGTTATAAAGGTTGGGCAGTTAAGAAATGTAGATAATCAATAGCGCGAGCAGGGTGAGGCATGAAATATCTTCATTCTTTAGAAGTCCGGCGGCATAAGAGAAACATGACGCTTATTAAATGGAAAATCGATGGACCCTCTTACATAAGAGGCGGCGAAGGAACGTTCCCAGCATTTCATATTGGAGTAAAGGGAAACGTTTGTAAATAATTTTCTTTATAGGCTGTGATAGCTACGTTCAATGCCTATTTTATAAGATGACAAAGAAGAAAAACTAAACGGTCCTTTCTATTACGGTTCAAGAAGCAGCGTTCTAACATTGTTTTTCCATCAAGGATATTCTATCATGGTTTAAGAAGCAGCGTTTAATATTGTTTTTCCATCAAGGATACATAGTAGGAGTTCAAACTTTTACATTCGAGCAAAGAAAAGGCGTCAGCAGCAGCAAAGCTACAGCAACAGGATTACTACAAGCTCCAAAACCACAAAACAATAAGCAACCAAGTACAGACAAGGAAACTGCCAAGTAAAATATAAAATATGAAAGAGAAATAGCAAAGCGAATAATATTAAGTTTCAGTTATATAAATACGGCAAAAACACATAAGCTATGCAGTGATACATATGTTAGCCGGCTCGACAGAAAAAAAAAAAAAAAACTTTGAACTTCTGAAGTTCCAACGATTCAGCTATAAAGGTTACGCAAGATTATTCCACAATTTGATTACAACAGGAATAATAATTCTAGAAAAAAGTGAAAGGGGACTAGAATTAACCATAACTTTTATGGTATAGTTCGATAATAACAAAATCATGACATACCTCCAACAGCAGGTACAATGAGCAAGCTAAACGACTGTGCCAAAGATTAATATCATAGATCAGGAACAAGAAATCGCAAAGAACTGAAGTCTTTGTCCCGCAATTCAAGATGGGAGTCGGCAACAGAAGAAGTTTTTCCTACTGAGCAGTAAAGAATGGAAGTTTTCGAGCCTGGAAATTCTTCGAACATGAGCAGCCCCTCGACTAGACCAGCGCCGGAGATAACGGACGCCGCTTAATTTCTTCCTCTACTCGTTTCACGGAAGCCAACTTCTAATAACGGGATATTTCTCGGTTCTTTACCCGCTTACCTGGCACCCTCATTAAACGTGCGATATGAGAAATTCGATGAGAAATTCAAATTATACTTTATCACACGAAGCTTCTGATATTAAGATGTCTTTAGATTTCTACGAACGCCTTTATTATTTATATTCTATCTTAGGGTCCCTATACACATTAGTTTTTTTCCAGTTAAAATACACAGCACTGAAAAACCATATGATGCAGACATCTTAATTAACTGTATATTTCAGATTCTCAAGCTGTTGGGTCTGTGAGGCTTCCTATTTCAAACACTACGGTGTACAAAAAAGATGGAGACGTACACGTAAAATACACACATAGCTCTATAGCTTCTTAGTACATCACGATGAAATAACTTTTAAGTACTATACTAGATTCATATCACCCGTGCATCTGATGTCTAGGACAGTCCCTTACGACGCTCCTGTTGATAAGCCAATTAGTGGGGTGGAAACTCTCAGTCTATCGAAAGAGTTCATATAGGCAGGTTGAACATACATCCCGCCTCTCGAGAAACCGAGAGTTTCCAGCCCTGTGATTGGCTTATCAACAGCCAATCAGGAGCGTCGTAAGAGACTGGCCAAGACATCACATGCACGGTTGATGTGAATCTACTACAGTACGATTAACATACCGAATATCTCCGAGTAGCACTATCCCACGAAACCTAAAATGCTTGCAGTGAATATGGTAACAGGAAAGTTATGTCGAAAATCGATATGCCTGAAGACTTTAGCCCCGTAAAATATGAAATAAAAATGACACTGGTTATTGAATATGAATTTGAAACTTTTTCTATTGATGTACCCAAGACCCCAGTCGAGACAGAATCTTCCTAAAGAATATACATCATCACGATACACATTTCTTTTTTCACTAGAATTGACCAGCCTAAGACATGACCTACATCCTAAACAAATATTTGCTGACAAGGTCCAATAACTTACAATTGTTATTGAAAAGTAAAACTTTTTCTCACGAACAACGAAGCAACACCTATGGCTTTCTCTACTTACTTGCATCTACAGTATTTTCCATTTCGTAATCCGATTTCAATTCACTTAAGAGCGGGTTCATTCACTGTAAAGATTCCAGTCAAGCCGCCCTTCACCATAGAAGCAAAATGCATCTTACAATAACTCTAAGTCAGCTGGACTTAGAGTTATTGAAAAAGAATTTGGACGTCAAAGCTATACGAATATCAAGCAGTATGACTTTTCTTCCTCCGAACGAAGGCTAAAGGAACGAGAATCCCAAATCACAGAAAGAGTTGAGCTTCAAACAAATGAAAACAACAGGTCTGCTTTTTAATGGTTGGAAACTTTCAAGTTGGGAAAAACGAAAGAAGAAAGGAAATTCTAAAGATTGGCAGTGAGAGGAGAGAAGCATTCACGGAACTGTATTATATAATTGATAGTACATTATATTAATAATACCAATGTTGGTGCTGTTTTCTGCGAAATGCTGTTTATTCTCCGAGAGGATAGCTTTAGATATGACCTTCTTCTTTGTCACCGTTAGCCCTACATGAAGGGGTCGGTTACATGATACGCCTTCTCCACTACCTTCTATCAAAGGCATCATCAGGCACCGTTTATTGTTTGGCAAAGGGGGTTTTGACGACCGCACGCGGCGGCATGCCCTTGCTGTCATCAACCAGTTCTTGGCAGTGGGCCTAGCCTTTTAGTAAAAAGTACGACTGCAAGGCACCAGTTTCCACAGTTATTGGTGGTGGGCCTAGCCTTTTGCTAAAAAGCAAAACTGCAAGACAGCAGCTGTCCTATAGTCGGCTTTTACGACGTGCAGGACCTACAGTGGTAGTATTTTTACACCCCTACCACAGGATCGATAGCTCCAGATATTATGATTCTGAGTAAATAAACGTAAAAAAAACTGGGATGAACCACAACTCTGAATCTTCATGGATAAGGTAAATTTGACTTTTTCCCTCGTTAAACTTTACTGACGCTACTGAAAAAGGAATTATTACCAGCTTTTCATGGCATTCATCGACTCTTCCTTCCTTTGAGCCTAGGCTAGATATAGGCCCTTTGGGGATGCCCACTAGTCCAACCTCCTTTTGTTTGGTTTTCGATAAAATGATGGCCAGTCGACTTTTCCACTGTCTTTTCAAACCCTCACTGCGATAGGCCACTTCAGTCGAGCTAAGGTTTGTAGCACTTCAGCAAAAAAAGACGACACATTTGGTCGTCTACTTTTGCTATCTGTTGGCGATTCATGATATGTAATCAAGTTTTATGATGACAAGATACATTTGTCAAAATATAAAATAATGTTTTGTGTAGGATTAACGTAATTAAAGGACTTGATGTTGGTCCCAACTATTGTGACTTTAATAACCAATGAATTTGATCGCTCATCCCGTTCGACACATGTCAGGTCTAGAACGTTCTGTATGTTTGTCTGTATTGTCCCAAAAGCATACAGTATATGTTGTGATTTCTACTACTATGTATCAGACCTTCCTCACTGGCTTGGAAATAAAGTCAAAACCCGTCAATACGACACCTAGTCTTTTAACGTTTCTCTTATGGTGATGTGTGACACAAACCACGTGGTATCTATCTACATATATATGCATACATATACACATATTTTATATACATATATGCATATCTATAATATGTCTATGTTTATACTAATGTGTGTGTATACACATTATATATATATATGTACGTATGTATGTATGTATGTATGTATGTATGTATGTATGTATATATATATATATATATATATATATATGTATATATACATATAAATACCACTGTTTTTTCTAAAGTTATATGCCGACTCATTAGTTCATTCCTCAAGTTAATTGAACTTAGCTTTTGATGGTCAATGAATATTTACATATAAAACTAAACAAAAGCAGTGAAACAATTGAGTCTAACTGCAATACCTTATCAGAGATTCACTCTAATTTCCTTTCGTCCAGCTCCTACAGCCTCGTGGCAGCTCGTAAGAACTTCAAGTCTTTTCTGTAGCCTTTCGTTTGTTTTCTCCAAGTGCTCCTTCGTAATATGGAGGTTCTTGAAATCGCGGAACATCAGTTCACTCTTCGCCTGCAGATTTAACAGCTCGGCAGCTCACCCTACGAAAGAAGATTCTCTCCTCTTCCATACTTCTTGCCAGCCTCACCATCTCTTCCAGCCGGCAGTTTTTCGCTTGCAGTAAATCATCCTGCCAACTGAACTTCATTTCTTTCTCTTGTAGCTGACATTGGAGGGAGCCCCCCCCCCCCCCCCCTTCCTTTTTTTAGACAGCTTTCCAACTTGCTCCTACAGTTCTCGAACGCTGATCTGGAAAACCCCTAGATCAACGTTCGAGAACTGCAGGAGCAAGTTGGAAAGCAGGATGAGTTCATGTTCCAGTCTTCGGATTCGTTTAGTTATCTGCACCCTTTCTTCTCCCATCTCACGCAGTTCCATCTCCAGCTGAGCTGCTGCCTCCTCATGCTGACGAAGTTGACAATGGAGCTTTGCCACCTGAACAGTAAAGCTCATTGCTTTGTTGTTCAGGATATCACTTAGTTCTTGAACAGCGGCAACGTTCTTAGCCAGTCGCTTATTTTCTGATTTCATCCTCGTTATCTCATCTTCAAAGAAAAGGATCTTGTCCTCCAAGCCTAGTTGTTCCATCTTCTACATGTTAAACCGTCCAGTGTACGACAGCATCATCTTTTACTTTTTCCAGTTCCTATCCCTGCATCTTCTTTTCGTTTCCTTGCTATTTTCTTGAAGAACCTTTCACGTCATGAACAACTTGGGTTAAGATGACATTCAGCAGAGATAGATTCTCCCTCTTTTATCTTTCGAGACGAACTTCTCCAGTAATGCTGGAATTTATCTACTGTAATCATCATCATCCATTTTTCTGCTTCTTAATGTTGTGCAGTATGTTGCCTGTTACGGCGCTAGCCAATCCAAAAACAGTAACTAATAGCAAATTCTAAATCCGAAAGGAGTTTTCCGTAACTGGGTCCATTTTGACAGATTCCACCGAGGTTCTACTGCACCAAAAACTGCTGCTAGGCCGAGGCAAGGCAGAAGTTGTAGATCCATTTCAGTCTGTACCAACAGAGCCCACTCATCAGCTTATTTGCACCTTCTATCACATTTTTCTGTCTGTATATTTCATAACTCCATAAAGTATCTCTAGAAAAGTTCTACATTTTTTCCAATGTTTGCATTGCCAAATCTATAAAAATGACAACATAGGAGACCCGTCGTTATGGATTTTACATCATTAACATAATTCTTAATCCTGGCCATCTTTATTACTTACATACCATCAAAAGGAATCTCAGGGGCTGCTTTATGAGCAAGAGAAAGACCTGGCATAAAGCTAGCTTGTTCTTAAAACAACGTGTAGACACTGCACACCTGTCTCAGACCCACTATTGTACCAAATGTTTTACACTCTCTCTCTCTCTCTCTCTCTCTCTCTCTCTCTCTCTGTATGTATAAATACACACACACACACACACACACACACACATATATATATATATATATATATATATATATATATATATATATATATAGAGAAGAGAGAGAGAGAGAGAGAGAGAGAGAGAGAGGGAGAGAGAGAGAGTGTGTGTGTAAAAGTTTGGTACAATATGAATATATGCACGCACACATATACATATACGTATACACACACACACACACACACACACACACACATATATATATATATATATATATATATATATATATATATATATATATATATATATATATATATTAGTATATGATTTCCAATTTTTGTTTTTTTCTTTTTCCACTTTTTCCCACAAGATGTGTTACTTCCAATCTAAATTGAAGTTTAATCCTGAGAATATAGTGCATTACAGATGAAGTATTTCCTCTTTTTTTTTCGTATTAAACTGGAAGCCTTTTCAAATGTGCACTTAGCTGGGAATTAGTCAAAATTCCCCGGCGAATATAACAAATAATCACACTGAAGTCTAAGTGAACCATTCTGAAGCAAACACTATCACAGAATAAAATGCTGATCGAGAGAGAGAGCCAGGGCGACCATGGGGACAGAGCAAGGCATGCAGGCAGCCGAAGGTCCGGCCAAAACTCCAGTCAGTCCCGAAAGAATGCCGAACGTGACTCCCCTCACACGAGCTGGAAATGCCGAGAGCTATTGAGTTAAGAATGGCGGAAAATGGAATGAAAAGACAGAGATGAGAAATGGGGGAATGGGGGAAAGAAGGTGGCTGAAACAATATACAGCATGTAGCGTGGAAAAGATGTTCCCTACGAGAGAGAAGGATAAATAAGCCGTAATACGGAAAATGTATCTTTCTAATAAAAGGAATCGAAATCTCCCAAGACAGAGGCCATAAACGCCTCTCACACCGACGAGCAGTCAGCCAAAAATAAAAAGACGGGTGTGTTAAGAAAGATTTCCTGCAAAATGGTAATATGCTTACGTTAACAATTGACTGCATTACACAGTAAGTTGCGTCGGCTCTGTACCCTTTCCCATGTATTATTATTATTATTATTATTATTATTATTATTATTATTATTATTATTATTATTATTATTATTAATAAATTCACAATTTTGTGAAAACAAATTGTAAAAAAGCCACAATTATATATTAAACTATATTTCTATGTAAAAAAACAAAGACTTTCGAACAGACATTTAAACGTCTACACTGATGAGGAACACCATTCAGGTGTTCGAAAGTCTTTGTTTTTTACATAGAAATATATTTTAATATATAATTGTGGATTTTTAACATTATTACATTATTATTATTGATTATTATTATTATTATTATTATTATTATTATTATTTTATTATTATGAACACTACCACGTTCAAAAATATGCAGGATATTCCATTCCCAATTTCATTCCAATAATAAATGAATTCTTGTGATTTATAAAAATACATCTTAAATGTCCGACTTTTTAAAGTCTAACTATAAAAAAGGAAAAACAAATATCACTTGTTCGAATGAGAAAGACAGAAAAATCAATTCCCTACGTAGAGGCTTAAAAGCTTTTTCGACTCAACAAGTCGCGAGACGAAGTTTATTCACTGATCTAATTATAGCTGCGATGAAGGCTTTTAAAGTCAAGAGAACAACGGTTGTAAATCCTCTCTCTCTCCTCTCTCTCTCTCTCTCTCTCTCTCTCTCTCGTCTTTTTTTTTCTTTTCTTCCTTGTAACTCCTCTCCTCTCTCTTTTTTTCATTTTTCTTCCTCCTCTCTCGTCTCTCCTCTCCTTCTTCTTCCGTTCTCTTCTCCTATCTCTCTCTCTCTCTCTCTTCTGACGGTTCTCACAGTGGATTAGTAAATTGCAAGTACATTAGAGGAAGCTGAAAACTGGTCAAAATAGGGAGATACGAAGAAACGGTGCAACGAGAATTATAGGTGAAAAGATGACTGTCTTAACGCGGTTTGGTCAAGTGGAAAGAATAGGTGGCGACAGGATGGTCAAGAAGGAGCACAGTTAGGGGACCATGGAAAGATGAGATAAAAATGGTGGCTTAATAACTGCTGTGAAAAGAGATTGCATATGGGGAAACCCATCGATTTCCAGGAAGCACAAGAATACTCGCTAAATAAGAGATGATAGTGCAGTGTCGAGGCGACACTTAGGAGAATTTTCCTTAGTTTTATGTAGCTGGTGTAGCAGAGGAGTTTTGTATAGAGATTCATCTCTGCTCCAGCTGTCAAATAATGAAGACAGCAGACAATTATCCAGTTTTCTTTATTTTGAAGTCACCTCTTATAAGACAAATCGGGCTACTAATGATTTTATATAGTAATGATTATAATAGTAATATATATATATATATATATATATATATATATATATATGATATATAATATATATTATATATATAGACGAAAAGGAATTTGAAAATTTGACAACTATTACAGTTAATGGAAAAGGTACGGTCGACGAAGAGAAGTTGTGATTATATACATATATAATATATATATTATATATTAATAGATATATATATATATGTGTGTGTGTGTGTCCTGTGTGCGTGGTGTGTGTGTGGGTGTGGTGTTGTGTGTTGTACAATAATACATTATAAATATATGAGTTAGGTGAGTGGTGTCCGTGGTGTACAAATACTATTACACTTATATATGTATGTTGTGTGTAATGTTGTTGGCCGGGGTGGGGGTTGCAAGCACAACCTTACTTCATCGACCGTACCTATTCAATCAATAAACTGTAACAGTTGTTACGGTTTCAGATAAACCTCGATCTAAACGACCCTTTTTTCTACTTTTACGAATCCTAAAGCGCTTACAAATCCTGAAAATGCTGTTACCGTCCTAAGCCTTCATGACCTTCCTTTGCCTAGAAAAATCATCTAACCGTGACAAAGACGATATCAAAACTACTTTCAATTCCCCTTACATTTGTGGTTGCATAGTTTCTTCGCCTTGCAACAGATCCTGTTAATCCAAAACTAGAGGCCCAATCAAGTGAATTCACTGCATAACTGTTCCATAGGTAACAGGATAAGCACTGAAAACAGATCATGTCAAGATTTGCGAACCCACTATTTTTCAAGACAATATTATACCACTTTGATTTATAAATACATACATATATATGTATATATATATATATATATATATATATATATATATATATATATATATATATATAACTATATATATATATATACTATATATATATATAGATATATATATATATATATATATATATATATATATATATAATATATATATCATATAAACATATGTAGCGTGTATATATAAATATATAAATCAAAGTGGCATAATATTGCCTTTAAAAATAGTGGGTTCGCAAATCTTGACATGATCCTAAAAACAAAACAAATTACTAATACTTATCTAAAAACTAGAAAACTCCATCTGCCAGAGGATTTCCTTAACAAAAATATCTTGAAACTTCTGTCAAACTAAAAGATAAAGCTTTTATCTTTTAGCTTAAAGGATCCGGATACTGGTATTCACTACAAAAAACATCCAATAGCCCCCAGTACCCTGTAAAACAGTGTTATATAAAATTTTGGTCAAGCGCTGGGACCTATGAAGTCCCCCAGTGCTAAAAGGAAAATAAGAGTATAAAGGTTACAAAAGGTGAGAAGTAGGAAAGAGAATATGAACGGAGGTACAGTTAAAGGAACAAAAGGGGTTGCAGCTAGGAGAAGGAGGGACACAGCAAAGAACCTTTAGTAATACCTACAGTGCACCACGTGAGGTGCACTGACGGCACTAGTCCCCCAACAAGACTGAATCTCTGTCATGGGAACACATTAAAAGGGGCTAACAGCTTCAAAGTTCCTTCAGTGAAATTCACCATAAACAACGAATAGCACTAAACCCCTTCTCACTGTAATTCATAAAAAAATCTTCAAAGCCAAAATAATTCACCAGAAGAAAAATACATTTATGACCCCTATCGGTGTCATTCACAAAAGCAACAAACAGCTTCAAGGAACCTGCCAGTGGTTTCGACTGAAATCACCAGTAACCTTAATTAAGCTCTCCTGTCAGGCAAGTCGCATAAGACAACAAACCACTTCCATGTTGCTCTCAGGTGAACGCACCTAAAAGAACAAAGCTCCTGTGTAAGCGGAAACGCTGGAGTAGCAGCCGCAGAGGATACCATTACGGTAACAGCCAGAAACACTTGCAATACTATATATCCAGGTCAGAAGAAAGGCGAGGCTTGCCTGATATCCCAAAATGGAAGGCCGCGTCTGAAACCGGTAACATGTTAACAGTAAGGACTCAGGAAAGTGAGGTGTTTATTATTATTACTACCAATATTATTATCATTATTATTAGCAGTAGTAGTTTTGGTAGTAGTTATTGTACATATCAACACGTAATCAAATGAAACAAGGCTTAATAATTCCTACTTACCAAAACAAATTTAGAGAGAAAATAAACAACGAAGAAAAGTATGGTAAAGTTCAGAAAAAACAAATAAAAACAATTAAATGATATCTTGAATTGCATAAACAGTAGTATGCGTGCGAAAGAAAAAATGACGCAATGGTTCAAGACCATTAAAAGCAGCATTACACTCATCAAAACTTCCAAGCATCAGCAAGAGAATGGAACAGTCCAGTCTTCTTGACCTCTGTCATAATCTGGCGTTGCAGTCGCAATGGTTAATTCCCAGACTGTTGGGAAATTGTGAACGGTAACTAAAAGGCCGCCAAAGGCCATAGAATACGCCCAATTGCACGTTTTGCCCAGATCAAAATTGCGAGGTTACCCAGAAACAATTTCAAAAAGTAAAGAGAATATTTATATATATATATATATATATATATATATATATATATATGATATATATATATATATATATATAAATATATGCATGTATGTGACTATGTTGTTTTTATCCCTTAGGGTTGGTGGTTCTGGAACGTGTTATTAGTCGGATACTCTAGTCATGAGTATTTGTGTGTGAACTGAAGTATCAATACTCATAACAAGACACAAACGCACAACACAAAATATATTTATGTGAGCAAATACGGGACGTCCCAATTCCCGAAGCAGGAAAAGCAATTATTTTTGTGCCGAGGATGATTGGCAAGAAAGATGAACAAGATCGACCTAATTAGAGAGAGAGAGAGAGAGAGAGAGAGAGAATGGACAAAAATATACCCATTTTCCTTGAAAAAAAAAGAGCAAAAATAAAATAATATAAAAACACCACCAGCAGTGTTTGTGATCTTGATAGGATTGCCTTTTTTGTTTGCGCTGGCTTATGTGCAAGGGCACAAACGTACCCACACACATACATGTATATGCGCATACGTATGAATGTGTATATATATATATATATATATATATATATATATATATATATATATATATATATATGTGTGTGTGTGTGTGTGTGTGTGTGTGTGTGTGTTGTATACATATATACATATATAAATATATATCTATATCCATATACTATGTATATATATATATATATATATATATATATATATATATATATATATATATATATATATATATATATATATATGTGTGTGTGTGTGTGTGTTTGTATACATATATATACATATATATATATCGATATCCTATACTATGTATATATATATATATATATATATATATATATATATATATATATATATATATATAAAGCGAACAAAAAGGAAAGCAAAAAATGCTCCAATCCATTAGACGCTCGAATAAATCACAAATTTCTTGTGACCTGTAAAAAAAGCAAGTTGAATTACGGCCCGTGAGAAACGTCACACAAGGGCTTTTCTTTACATAAAATAAATGGCCGGGGAGTTGAATGTTTATATTTACAGCCACCCCCGGCAAGAGGAAAAGTCTCTCTCTCTCTCTCTCTCTCTCTCTCTCTCTCTCTCTCTTCTCTCTCTCTCTCGTCATCTCCTCTCTCTCTCTCCTCTCCCTTTCTCCAGATGGAGTACATTGTCAAACGTATAGAATGTTACTTATCTCCTACTATTCACACGCTCACTCACCAACAGACCTGCAATACTTGCACTCACATTAATCTCATCGACTTGGAATAACAACAACAGTCACCTTCGTCAAAATATTCATAACATCACGAAGTGGGTAAAAAACATCATTGAAAACTCCCAATCACATAAATTAATCACTACGCCCATGTGTCCCTCATCGTACGGGTATTATCATTTTACTAATCCACCAGAATACAAGGGAAAACACATTGAAAGTAACTATGCATAACGGCAGGAAATTGAATCTCTATTTCTTATGACCAGGAGACGTCAATTGCAAAACTAAAGGGTCATTTCTGTGGAGGAAGTTAGTCTACAGAAAGACTGAATTTACATCTCGAAGGTAAAGTTAAGTCGAGAACAGTCGCCATTAATGTTCTGGTAAAATTCAAATTTGAATTTCTAATGGCGAAAACATATTTACTAAGATTAAGCACGGGCACTTTACAAGCCTATATTCATGAAAGAATAACAGTAGCATACGACTAGCTTTCAAATAAAAGTGAAAACTGTAAGCAAAAACGCCCGAGTCTTACGCTTCGCTTGACGTTACAAATCAAGCGGACGCAATAATTTCTAACTTTTCCCCCTGAACCCAGAAAGAGCCACCACAACCGTTGTTGTTCTCTTTACAAACATCTATAACGCGTCGTTGATGTACTTTTGAATCATTTTCGAAGCGAAATCCTTCAAGTAAATTTCCCTATGCAAATGCCTCAAAGGATTACTCATGAAAATGCAAATGGACAACAAAGGAGCATGTACACGTATAGGTATGGAGACGCACTTCTTTTTTAAGCCAATTGTACAACTGTACATACGCTCACCGTATATGCATATGTATACACACACACACACACACACACACACACACACACACACACATATATATATATATATATATATATATATATATATATATATATATATATATATACCTTTAGATAGACTGACTGACAGATAGACAGTGTGCGTGTATGTGCCAGTGTACGAATATGCACATATACATGCTCCTCTGTAAGTTTGACGTCACAGTTACCCATTCAGGCTCACAAATACAAACACAGTTACGAACCCTAACTTCGAGATCCGCACATCGGGGCCCGAAGCATTCCTTACAGAACCCCCATCTGCTTTGTCAGTCGACCGAGAGACACGCCTCTCCTTCCACTGGGACAAGCACAGCCTTTGTGACGAACGCGGCTGGGCATTAAACATTAAATCACACGTGCCACTTACAGGATGAAACGTCATCTCTGAGATCGCATGCCCAAGACAACAACAGAGCGACCCTTTCTGAGAGGTCTCGTTCATGAGAGCGATCTTGAACACCCGACCTTCTTCCTATGGACCTGAACGTACTTATCCACAGTCCTTCCCAAAACTATAAATTGCTCAAACAAAACGACCCGTTTTGAGGAGCTGCGTTCATGAGGGCGACTGTTACACACGACCTTCATTCTCAAACACATCTGAACGTGCTCGAGCTGTCATCTCCTAACCTTCTTCCTCCGTCCCTCTTGAACTTCGAACGCACCCACCCACAGTCCTCCCCTGCCCATGCCAAGCTGTCGATATCCTTACCTAACATGATTAATAAACATGCGCAGAGAAGAAAACGTCAAAGAAGTATTTCAGCGAGCTGAAGTAGTCATTACAAAACAAACGTCTGAGATAGGTAACTCTGCACTCGCTAAACAAACCGGCGAGATGTCGACGTGTTGTTCAGAAAAGCACGTCTAGCCCCGAGGGTTAAGCGTGGTGGGTTCTTGAGTTGCTGTGACGTCTTCGAGGACCTACCCTGTGGATACTTCCTGAATGACCAGACGCAAATTGCAGGGGGATCGGCTCCTTTCCTTGGAAAACATACGGAAAATTTTGACGTTATACAACCATACACATTTTTCAAAGGTGGAAGCAGCATACCAATAGAATTCTTTTTACCTTAGTAGATTAAAATAAATAAATAAATACAATCTAAGAAATATCTATCACAGCACAAAGAGGAAAATAAATTCAGTATTCACTGACCTAATACAGAATACACAAGTATCCAGATGAATATAAATTAGGTGACCTTGAACATTACTAACTTCTATTATAATATATATATATATATATATATATATATATATATATATATATATATATATATATATATATATATTCACTTGGAAAGCATACAAAAATGGGCCAACTTAAAACTACAAGCCACTAGCAATACATATAACCTCACTGACTGATCTGGGAGTGTTTATAAGAGGAAAAGTAGACTGCATATGAAAAAGAATAAGTTCAGCAGAGATACAAAAAAGTGGTTAAAAAAAGTTAGCATGGTGATTCAGAGAGACCAGACTGATTGACTGAAAGTTATCTGGCATTAAACTACGAGAAGGTAAAGGATGATAAACTAAGAGTATATAATTCCTAAGTACCATGGGGAAAGAGGGAGGGAAGTTCTATAAAGTACTAGACCAGTAGTTCTTAAACTGTTTTGGTTTGCGCCCCCCTCTACATTATGTATAGATCTCACGGCCCCCTACCCCTGAAATTTTTGCCATCTATGAAATAAAAACAATATGTTGTCTATTTGTATACTACTATATTTCATTGCTTATATGAGTATATGGATGAATGATAGTTTTGTCTCATTGCTGTTAATGGTTTATAATTGTGCAATGTTTTTGGCAGTTCTGCAATTAACATTACAAATTTAAAAGATAATAGGCAGCATCTGGCAACCCTGCTTGCAACCCCCTTGGAAGCTTCTGGCGGAAATTACACCGAAAATAAGGTCGGAGCCTTCAGTCATTGAACAGGGATTTGTGACGTACTGCTGATGAGTCTTAGTAAAATTGTAAAGATAGGACATAAAGAATTTATTGCCATAAACCAAAAAACACTATAAACAGTAAAATGAATTTTGAATGACGATTATATACCGACCCCATTGCTCTCTCTCTCTCTCTCTCTCTCTCTCTCTCTCTCTCTCTCTCTCTCTATACTATGTTTCAACGACATAGTTAGTTAGAGGGCTAGAAAGTAGTGTTTGCGCGGCTATGAACATAATGGTAAGAATAAAAGAATTTTGAGATCAACAGAATTCAACCTACTTTATGAAGGAAATTAAGCATAATCCAAAATCATTTACGAGTGTAAAGGTTTAAATTTAATATAAGTACCATACATAATATAAGTTACAGCTCATTTCCACAAAATCAACATAATTACAATGGCCAACAGGCACTGCATTCTTAATTTCTTGATCTCTATACATTTAGCTGAACATGGATTTCTACTTTGATTACAAATTTGGGATTCAAATGAA
>NC_087203.1:80039860-80052360 GCF_015104395.2 Macrobrachium nipponense | reverse complement strand
TCTCTCTCTCTCTCTCTCTCTCTCTCTCTCTCTCTCTCTCTCTCTCTCTCTCTCTCTCTCTCTCGTGAAAGATATTTCATTTTATGCTTAAATCGCGTTACTTTGGTGTATATTCCCTTGTAATCTGTGGTCTCTCTATGTCCAGCGGGTAAGGTTTTAGTTTTTCACATTGGTCTGGTTAAAATAATATTATTAATGCACTCACCTGAGTTTTAATTAGCTGTTCGCCCGGCGTCAGAAGGACAGAGATGGCTAGGTGAGCCACTGCTGTGATGCCCGTCAGTACTAGACACAAGGGCAGTCGTAAGGGCAGCCCAACGAACACCAAGAAATGCAGCAAAATCACCCACAGCAATCCATACCGCGGTGCTGGCGCGTCCGGGCCGAGGAATATGAACACCCCGACGCCAACGAGGAAGAGCGCCCACACGAAATACGGAAGGAAAATCCATGTGCGTTCAGGGAAGACGTGGAGGCGACAAAGGATGATCAGGAGAATGTGGAGGCCGCCAATGGACCCCAGTACCAGAGGGGCGGCCAGAGATGGGTGTGGCAAGTCCGCGATGCACAACACGACGCTATAGACTGCGAAAGTGGCACCTGCCCCAAGCAGGATGTTGAGGTCAGCACGGCGCTGCCTCTCGTGGTAGGCCTGGAACAGCTGCTCGACGTCGGGATCGACGAAGGTGCGGTGAAGGGACTTGGGCAGGATGCGAGACACGCGGCGTTTTTCCAGCGCGAACTTCTCCATGCGGATGACGCTCATGGAAGCCGAGATGTCGTCGTATCCCTTGGCGGGGGCCACATTGCCTTCCTCGCCGAAGCCGCCCTCGCTGCCGCTACTGCGACAACTGTTGCTGGCCTGGTCCTCCGCCTTCGCAGAAGAGGGCGACTGATGGGTCTTGGACCCCTCCACACCGCTGGCACTGGCTGAACTGCCTGCGTCCTGCCCGGAGGCTGGAGAACCCCCCCTGGGACTCGGACACTTGTGGTTGCCATCGCCTAAGCTCGTGGGTCGCGGTTTGGCAGACGTCTCTCGTTGGTTCTCGTTCTCATAAGCGACCTTTGTCTCCTCTTCGTCTTCGTCTGTGTCCTTCAGGCAGGGGTCACACTCGTCGTCGAAGGTCTCCTCGACGCTCTTGCATCGCGTCAGGCTCTTGCGGGCCAACTTCAGGCGGGGGCAGAGTTCGGAAGCGGGCAACTCGCTGGCCTCCTCCTCCACCTCCTCCTTGATAAGTTTGCCGTTGACGTCGTCCTCCATGTTAGACGATGGATTCTAAAGTATACTCTTCATTTTACGTACACTTAGTAAAAACTAGTTATTAGTAACACAAACATCACGTGATCACGTCGAGAAACCTGAACAGTTGGTGTCAAGAATTTTTTCTTTCTTTCTTTTTTGACAACACTGATTTTCGAGTTTGAAGTTCAAGGAACTAAAACTGTCTAAATATACGAATACACTTTCAGAAAAATTTATCTTCCCCACAATTAGGATACATATACTCTAAACACCTGAGAATATCTAATGATACATCAATAAGATCGATAAACACTTAACACAGTTACATTAAATAACATTCAGTGACACCGATACACACTATGGTAAACAGTTAATTCAAAAGTTATTGTAGATAAGACATTCGGGAGAGGATTCCTATTTTCAGTTTCGTTGGCTCTTCGAACATGCGTTGCTTCAGCCGGCAATGAAATGACTGCTCATGTAATCCTTGACGCAGGCTATGAACAATGACGTCACACGTCCGTTAGTCAACCCTGAAATCAAAGAAAAATAACGATCAATACCATTCATAGAAAATGCATTCAAATGGATAAAAGAAGAAATAAATTATTATTTGAATAATCCTTACGTCATACCTAATCATAAAGCAGACATATGAAAGGACTAGCTAAAAATTTACCAGAGGCCGTCCCATTGATAACAGTGATAAAACTACATTAAAGCGCTATTTGTTATTGCCATAATCTTTTTGACTTACAATAATATTCTGATATGCTTATATTGATCTGTTTGTTAACTGATCTTACGTTTTATATTTCCCTGACCTTTTGCTGCTGGAAGATTGCTTTTAATGGTAAATGGCCCTTTAGATCTCTTCCTATGAAATTTTAGCACATAAGAATAACAACAATAGTAATGTACAATTACTTATAATATAGAAGCACAAAAATGTAAATTTGGACAAAATCAGATCCATGATTCAGCTTTATCTCGCGTGTGTCCCAATCCTCCTGTTAATGAAATGAATGTTAGTCAATTATTACGTGGCCTTTCCTTCAAAACTGCCCATGCACCATTAACTTTAACGAGGCAAGTATGCGAGACGGTTTTCTATTTAAACAATAACAATAATACTTCCAAAATAAAACAGGTCAATTCACATAAACACCAGAAATTTCCTTCGAATCTCTATATTCCAGCTCTTCCGTCACATTACAATAGTTAATGATATAATCAATATTAAATATATAAAGGTCTATTGGGTGCCTTAAAAAAATGGGGAAAGGTGGGGGAGGCATGATAGCAACAACGAACTCCACAATATCTTTGTAAGATGTTTATTTAATTGATACTTATTGACTACCCTAGACTAGTTGGGTATATACGTGCTTGCTATCGATAATTCGGAGTCTTTAGAATTCCTTTGTGCATTACACGCACAGAGTAGTACACCAGATCTGGTAGCAATGTGAAAAAGAATTCTCTTTCTTCTGACATTAATTAGAACTTGGCTTGATGAAAGGCACCAGGATGATCTCCCGATCGGCCTCCCAAGAATACATTAATGATTATCAAGAGTAATAGGATTAGAGAGTACGTAAAGAGGCTCCTGTTTTGTTACTATGACTTGAATAAATAAACAAGAAAATATGCACGGGTAATAATTAAAAACCGAAAATCGTATGAATACAGCGATAGCAGAATGGAAAAATATTATAAATCCGAACATTTATTCAAATATAATTATAAGGACGCTGTAAAGTATTTTAATTACGGCAAAGGTTTATGAACATCCCCATGAATCTAGTATTTGTGGCAACGAAAAAAAACAAACAAATGAAAAATAAATACTGGAAATCATCAAAAAAATCACTGCGGGTTGACCATGAATTACGAAAATGTCTGCTACTTGTAACCTTTTCAATTAAGAAGGTTTCAGCCAAGAAAAGCATTCCAGTAAAAAAACTTATGTTACTACAGGATGTCTATTTCCTGACATCTTTTAAGTGGAAAAACTGACCTGTAGAAATCTAAGACATAACTCTACAGCAACTCCAAAATTGCGTGCGCATGCGTGCGTCTGTGAGCATGGGTAAATAAACATTTATTGGATTGCATCTCAAAAGGTTGACCCAACCCCAAAAGGTCAACGACCCCGTCAGCCACCTTGTGAGAGAGAGAGAGAGAGAGAGAGAGAGAGAGAGAGAGATTTTATCAAGTTATTCTCATTTTTTAATCAGGAACTAAAAGACATTAGAGACATGTGGAAGGGGAGGCAGGAAATGTTTTTATATTTCCTTTTCACCCAGAAGAAATTAATTACATTTGAGAGCGAGCGAGAGAAAGAGATTAATCAATAGCTAGACGGAAACCCGTTTTTCGCAGGTCGCCAGAAACAGGTCAGATTCTACGGTCGCTCTTTTGCCGTTCCCTTCCCAACTCTTCAGATGTCCGGGGGGGAGGGAGGGGAGGGGGGAGGGGGGGAGCTACAACCATAGTAAAGAAAATATATATTCCTAACTTTTTCGTCCCATTTCAGTCCTTTCTTTTTGCACATCAGAAGGCAGAGAGCTCTTTTGAAATTGGATCCCTTGTTTACATTACCGATCTGTCTTTATTGATTTATAGTGTGTTATTCTCTCCTCTCTCTCTCTCTCTCTCTCTCTCTCTATTTTCACATACAGCAATCCTGTTTCTTTAAGAGCTGATTTTGCGAATTGATATTGGTTTAAGCTTGTCCCATATGAATCGTACACATACTCGATAACATTATAAAAACAAGTAAAAAATACGCCGATCTTCGGCGCAATCGAGTTTCATGTACAGCTTAAAATACTGTTTGATCCGTAGTCCATGAAATCATCTGCCACGGACCAGTGGTAGCCTGCCTACAGCGTTGGCAGACGCACAATCATGGCTAAATTAAACCTTAAATAAAATAAAAACTACTGAGGCTACAGAGCTGCAATTTGGAATTTCTGATGGTTGGAGGGTGGATGATCAAATATACCAATTTCCAGCCCTCTAGGCTCTGTAGTTTTAAGATCTGAGGCCGGACAGAAAAAGTGCGGACCGGCAGACAAAATTATCTCAATAGTTTTCTTTTACAGAAAAAAAAATATTAACGAAAATGAAAATCTCTTAAACGCAAGAAAGACTCGTCCATACAGCAAAACTTTTTCGAGTTACTAAATAAACTAAATGTATTCATAATGACAATTTCGCTGCAGCGATTTCCTACTACCGATATCCCACACACACACACACACACACACACACACACACACACACACACACACACACACATATCTATATATATATATATATATATATATATATATATATAATATACATATATATATATAATATACATATATATATGTATATATATATATATATATATATATATATATAAATAGATATATATATACATATATATATATATATATATATATATATTTATATATATGACCCCGACCTGGGTCGCGTGGGATTCTAAGTTACTGTGGGTCATGCAGAAATCAAACGCTCAGTGATTAATTTAACACCGGTCTTATATTCTAATGAATTTACACAAGGGCCCGAGTGAAATGAACTTAATAATCTATAGTACCGGCGGGATTGAGACCGAGCGGAAGGAAACCGGCAGAGGGCACGAGGGGGAAAACGGCACGTCCACCCATTAGCTTGACCGACGGCTAACTGCCTTCCTCAAGGGGAAACCTTGGTATTCTCTCTCTTTCCTCTACTCCCCCACAACTCCCGATATATTCCCTCCCGTGTGTGATTGGCTGCGGCACCTCTCCTTAGGCCTATTGACCAATGGTGCCAATATAGGTGACGCTAAAGAACCAACGAACTTTTGGGGGGGATGTTTTGGGGGGAGGTGACGCTTTCTTCATCTGAGAGAGAATGACCGTTAACGACCTCATGCGTCTTGTAAGATGTTCCGATATTCAGGGAAGTTGTTTATAAGCCCTCTAGAATGGCTTATCACTCCCTCCCAATCAATCTCCTTTGCGTCCTCGCAAAGCTATAGTCTCTGCCTGTCTCCCATCTCGATCTCTTTTCTCAAGGTACTGATTTATCTAAATTCAAATTAACTAACTTAAAGGGGGCCATTTGACGTGTGTACAAACTAAAAGGTTACAAGTAAATTGAACACGTCTTACAACAAACATAAGATCTTTATAAAAAAAAATTAAGAACAATCACTCTTCTCCTGGAACAGATCAAAACCAAAAAAAAGAAATCATTCAATAAGTTCAGGTTCATAATCAAAACAAAATGGTGAAAACAAAAAGACAGAAAATTTTCACATCCAGCCACTGCCCTTGGCAATCACGACACATGGCATCCATTTTTAATGACATTGTATCACGTTAATCTATTAAATTTCTTCAAAATAACAAAAACATAATTTAAACATACACAACAAAAATAATGCAATGAGTTTTTACGACAATAAAAAGAATCCTCTTGAAACAATGATTTACACTTAGACAACCACATAAGAAATATAAAAATAAAAAACTAAAGAACCATAGAAATAAATATGGAAATTCAGGCAACAAACAAACAAACAAAAAATTTCATCATCTGTGAAACTAAAAAAAAAAAAAAAACTTTACAAGCATTAGTGTAATTTATGAAAGATAAAATAGGATGGAATCGGTGTTGCGACAAATTTAACACATAAAAAAAACAATAAACTCAAAATAATAAAAAAAACCGTACATAAGCAACACAAGCACAACAAAACAAAATTACACAACAAGAATATGATCCACAGGTAATAACATTTGTTATGAAAATAATTTGGACAAGTTATCTCAAACAACATAAATTCGTGACACATGACAATCTGATCGAGACAACAAGAAATAAAATTAAAAAAAAAAAAAAAAAATACACTGGCATGATTCTGAATCCTAGGCAAAGACGTGGGTTGGCATTTACAAAACTCTGTTCACATGACCCCTTACATTTACTTTGAAATAAGCATTTACTTATGACATAGGCTCGGGCGGAGCTCGGTCTTGTGCTCTCGGCCCGGGCGCCCACTTGCGCACCGATATTTCCCACTGGCTCGTCTCCCAGGTACCCCGGCCAACCTCGGGTACGGGATACTGGTTGGTTGGTGTGGTAAACAAACGTCTTGACGTATACTGCGTGCGACGGTGTTTTCTCGCTTTGTGCTTCTAGTACATTTAAGTGGAATACGCCAGTATTTCGATTAATTTCTTTCACATGATATGATCCCAACAGGCAGGTTATATCCACCATCCATAACCATGGGTGGGAGCGTATATAACGCATCCATGAAACACAATAATACTTGTATTACCCTGGCGCCGCAGGGAGTGGTGGGGCTCACCACATTTAATGCTCACGATAGAATTAACAAGCACCACTTCGAGTGCCCTAATAAGGGACTTTTCTATGCCAGTATGCCTGGCGTAAGGATTACATAAATAAAAATGGATGGCTCTTTCAATAAAAAAAAATACTTAACAGGTTGCTTTTCCATCGTATTAAACACACGATATTTACTTACAAATCTAGTTATGTCTCAAAGCATGCCAACCTGAAAAGTAAACTGTTCACCCGGGCTGCTTCTAAGAGATCTTTCTATACCTACATGCCCAGCATAAGGGCTAACATGAATCATGTGTATGGCTCTCTCTACTAAGGCTCGAGGAAGAACGACTCGGGCTCGGACATCTCCGGGCCTTTTTTCATATTTACACAACAAGACGTCTCCCTCAATGAAGAAGGCGTCTTTTGACAGATGCACAGAACTCAAGGGAACTCGTGCTCTCACCTTTTCACACAAGCCTTGATCTGGCTAATCCAAGCTTCAGACACCTGAACGTTCAACCAATTCTCGCACACTCCAACTACAAAAATCAACCACACTTTTCATTCTCCGGGCATTATTACTGGAATCCCCCGGACGGAGTTCCACCTGCATTAACCAGCTACCGCCTCGGGCACTCCATTCATCTGAGAGTGCTTGCGAATTTCCCGCTTTCTGCGCGTCGCGCTTACGTTTGATTGACTGTCATTGTTCGGTACCGTCGCGACGTTGCTGGCACTATGCCTGCAGTGCCTGTGCCACCAACGTCACGAGGTTCTTTTGTCCGTTCCTCCCTGCGCCCTGTAGCACGAGTTGTTACTCTTATGATGTTCCTGGAGAGAGCATCCGCCATCCTATTACCTTACCTGGGACATATTCAATCTTTAAGATGTCAAGCTCTAAAATTCACTCGATCTAACGAGTTTGGCGATTTGTAATCTCGCTCTTATTCAGCAGGTACATTAATGGTTGATGATCTGTGAAAACCTATTTTATGTCCCAGCAAAAAAAAAAAAAAAAAAAAATAAATAATTGTGTCTCTCCAGCAACCATAAGACCGCCAAAGCCTCTCGATCGAAGGTACTATAATTATTCTCTGCCCCTTTTAATCCTCGTGATGCAAAACAAACTGGTCTTTCATTACCTTCATCGTCAATCTGGGAGATTACTCCTATCGCAATATCACTTGCGAAGTGGTCACTGAAAAAGGACGATCGAACCTCGGATAATCCAAGAGTTCGTCGCTCATTAGGGCATCTTTTAATTTCTGAAAAGCTTTTTCCTCTTTCTCACCCCATTGGAAATCAGGTTGCTTTCTTAATGCATTTAACGGTCTTGCTATCTGTCCAAAATTTCTAATGAACTTCCGACAGTGACCCGCGAGTCCGAGAAAGCTGGCTACATCCTTCGCATGTTTTGGTCGTGGAAATTCTTTAATTGCTACAACTTTATCGGCACAAGGCTTAAGGCCTTCGGAAGTTACTAGGTGCCCCAAAAATTCTACTTCGACCTGGAAAAACTTAAATTTTTCTAAATTTATTTTCATCCCATGACGCTTTAATGCTTCCAAAACTTATCTTTATGCTCCTCTACAGTAGCACCAACTACAATGATATCATCTAAATGTACAAAAAAACTCACAATGCTAATTATAGAGGCTAAAACGCGTAATCATTACTCGTGGGAAAATGAGCTGTAAGATATTCAACCTGAAGGGAAGGAACAAAATTATATTCATATAGCCGATTGCTATAAGGCCGTTTTCTCTTTCACTTTCATCACAGGGCAAGCCTTGAGATCCAATGTGGCGAAAAACTTACTCTCCTTTACTTTAAGTAAAAGCACTTCGATCGAGGGCAATGGATAGGCATTATCCTTGGTAATGGCATTAGCTCCGGTATTATTACTTAACTAAAATTATTATTATTTTATTTCATTTTATTTATTCATTTATTTACTTTTCCTTTTTTTTTTTTTTTTTTTTGTTTTTTTTCTTTCTCTCTTTACCTAACCCGGGGCATTGACAGTGATCTTAAATGGACTCGTATCATTAGTACTTGAAAAGAATAACAATCTGGTTTTAACTACGAGAATCTCAAAGAGGTCAACACCCAGGTAACTACTACTAATAACAATAAATTTAACATTAAACACTATTGGTGGTGTTCTCTGACAACCACTTTGCTATTGAGGAGAGGCTCTAGGGGGGGGGGGCGGGTTTTGGTCTCTACCTCAAGGTGGAGGACTTGAAAACCGACAATAAAAATGAACAAAATAAAAGAAAAAATCCATCTACAGTTTCACAAAACATTAAGCAAGCAATATCAGTGAATTGGTTAATATTCATTGACTCTAATAAGAACAATCGTAATTAAATTACTCAAACTCCAATCACAGATAAATCACAAAATGGGTTCAGTTACCACAAATAAAATGATTAAGAAAAGAAATTGACAAATCACTAGTTGATTTTTTTACGTTATTCCTGATAAGAAACAAAAAAAAACTTCTCAGACAAATTACTTGAATAACTTAAAAATTCAAAAAAAAAAGTTTAAACTATAGTGAATAAAACAAAACAAAGAAACTTGTTCCATTACGGGTTGCCCACATTTTCATACCCATACTGTTTAAATTCTTCACAAAGACCCTCACTGACAATTATTCACGCTGGTCAGTAATTACTCTCCTCGTGTCCTTGTGCCAAGGAAGGATCCCAGCTGACCCTCCTACTCTCTCCACGTCGCCTTCCCCTTCCTCTTGAGGGGAGGGGAGGAATGTCTTGCTACACTCCCTTGCTGTCGTCAGCCGCCATCCGACGGCTGTCAGCTTTTCTTACTTCTAACAGCTTGGTCTATACCAGACGAAGCTTACAGCTCACACTCCCCCATCCATCCTGAAGGTGAATACCGTCTCCTCAACGTCTAGAGGGGCTAGGGGGAAGGAGGAAAGTGCCCATCTCCTTCGACCCATTCCCGCTCTTGAGGGGGGTGTGCTGTCCTGTAGGGGGAGTCCCCTACTCCGGACAGTCTCACTCTGCTACTCTTCGGGGGGGAGAACTGGTATCCCTCCGCTGCCCAACAGGGTGGTTTCCCCTGTTCTCTTGGGCGCACACAGCTGACTCCAGGACTCTTCTTTCCCTTTGGCGGGAAAGACTTTTGGCGGGCGCTCATTGCTGTCCGCCATCTTTGCTCCGTTCTTTGTCATCGCCGATGGTCTGCGAAGGCACTGCTGATCACTGTGCTGACGATCACCTCCTTCCACTTGCTATCGTAACCAGCGTCTGGCTGGTTTTTTATTTGGGGAGTGCAAATCTTCACTCCAATCATACGACACTCGTCCTTTCTGTCTTTCCCTCGCTTATACACTGCATACAGTTTTTCTAGTCTGTTGACCGTTTTTTTAGCACAGCTCGTGTGTGCGTGTATTTGCCCGTTTCACGATTTCTCGCCGCTCGGTATTGCAATATCGCACGCCAACTTTCTTCGCTATCTACGCTCGTTACTTTGACATTTAGTTACGTGAAGGCAAGCTCGAATTTGCTTAACGTATCACTTCAACGTCGGCCCTTTTGTGTTGTTGTTTCATGTGACCGCTCCGTCGTGGTATTTTCCGATCCATAAAGACACTGAACAATTTGTCACCGAATCCGCGCCTCGAAAGACCCACAGATCGCTATATTTACTGTTAATTAGCGCTTCGCAGAGGACCCCACACACCTGACACCAAAATTATGACCCCGACCTGGGTCGCGTGGGGATTCTTAAGTTACTGTGGGTCATGCAGAAATCAAACGCTCAGTGATTAATTTAACACCGGTCTTATATTCTAATGATTTACACAAGGGCCCGAGTGAAATGAACTTAATATCTATAGTACCGCGGGATTGAGACCGAGCGGAACCGGCAGAGGGCACGAGGGGGTAAAACGGCACGTCCACCCATTAGCTTGACCGACGGCTAACTGCCTTCCTCAAGGGGAAAACCTTGGTATTCTCTCTCTTTCCTCTACTCCCCCACAACTCCCGATATATTCCCTCCCGTGTGTGATTGGCTGCGGCACCTCTCCTTAGGCCTATTGACCAATGGGTGGGGGCCAATATAGGTGACGCTAAAGAAAACCAACGAACTTTTGGGGGGATGTTTGGGGGGAGGTGACGCTTTTCTTCATCTGAGAGAGAATGACCGTTAACGACCTCATGGCGTCTTGTAGATGTTCCGATATTCTAGGGAAGTGTTATAAGCCCTCTAGAATGGCTTATATATCTATATATATATATATATATATATATAATATACATACATATTATATATATATATATATATATGTATATATATATAAAAAATATATATATATATATATAATATATATATATATATATATATATATATATATATATTATATATATAGTATACACACATTATATACATATATATTATATATATATATATATATATATATATATATATTATCATACAGATTTATTATATATAAAAAAAAAAAAATAACTCTTAACATCTCTCGTGACTTCCATTTAAGCTTTATACCACTGTCCCAGAGAAAGTAAAAGTTTCCTTTATATCATCTGACTGTTCCTAAATTTAAGAAATAACAAAGAGTAATAAAATAGAACACCACAAAGAACGAAAATATCTGAGATAAAAACCTTGCAAAAAATTACTTACGCATACTGCAGAGCAAATATGATGTAAAATTATCGATTCAACAATTATATGACCCCTTCACAAAACTCTATTTCTGTGATCCTTTTCCTACATCTTCAATTCCTTGACTGTTTTATTCCTTCCAAGTTTTGGATGCATTTATCAATAATTCCTAATCCCTGTTCTATTTCCTTATTATCGCACTACGTGCTAGGTAATCCCACCAAAACAATACTTCGCATTATGATAATCCTCTTAAAGAAAGAGAGAAAAAAGAAAGGATAAAAGAAACAATTTCCCTCTTTTGGACATATGCAGGCAACCCTTGTCTCTCAGACAAGGACCCGACAATATGTCCTGGAGGCGGTTCGGAATTGCCAAAGGTTTGCAAAAGACAGAGATCTAGACGGGAGGGTAGGTGGGAGGAATGGCTGAGAAAATGTGGTATATTTGTCAATTAGAAGTTGAAGAGACAGAATTAAATGTTGAGAGAGAGAGAGAGAGAGAGAGAGAGAGAGAGAGAGAGAGAGAGAGAGAGAGAGAGAGATGCATGGAAGACTTACCAGCCCATCCGAGGGCACACATAATAACAATTAAACTAAAGTGCAGATACCCTTATCTAGTCTATTGTTGAACTGAGTGGTACCTCAGCTGGTAGTCTGTTCCAAAATGAGGCTATCTTGTATGTATCGACATTCCAAGAGTGACTGATGCTGGAAGTTTGGCGTTCCAGTTTCCACCGGTTAGATCTAACCAGATTACGGCTTCGGGCATAATAGTTACGAAAACAATTTCCAATAGTGCCCTCCATAAGTTTCCGTTCACCATGAAATAAGATATTCCGCGGACACGGACAAAGAAGATAAAATGTTTCCCTTAAAATACGATTATGAATCACGAAACGAAGGTAATTCTTAAAAAAAAAAGAGAGAGAGAGAGAGAGAGAGAGAGAGAGAGAGAGAGAGAGAGAGAGAGAGAGAGAGAGAGAGAGAGTTTATAAAAGACGATGCTTCACAAAATGTTTCGAAACGAACACTACATTAACACAATAAAAATCAATGAGAGAAAATATTTATTGTATTTCTTCACTTTCTTTTTTTTATTTTTAAAACTAAGACATAATTATCATAATTTATAATCCTAAAGACTATATGAAGACTCAAACAGTACAATATCATTGTAGTTGGAGACTTACCGATATCTATTTGTACCGACTTTGGTTGTAATATGTATT
>NC_087203.1:80032360-80037360 GCF_015104395.2 Macrobrachium nipponense | reverse complement strand
TATATATATATATATATAGATATATCTATATAGATAGATAGATATATAGATATATATCACATGAGCTCAAGTCCTTTGCAAAATCCTGTAATGTCAAATAATGAAGATCTCCAAACACGAAATTCTAAACATGAATAATGAACCGCTGCAGGAGAGACATTATTGCACAAGCGGGGCAGCTTTCCCTGCAACAGGCTCGGTGGTGGTGGCTGGGAGGAGGTAGGAGGAGGAGGAGGAGGAGGAGAGGGGGTCGAAGATAAGGGGCCCGGGGGAGCGGGGCGTCTCCGAGAGCTGAAAGCCTTTGAAAGCACGACACGGAAGAGTGAAAGGGGATTATTAGAACGGGAGAAGAGACGACGGAGGAAGAGGTCCTCTGAAGGGCTTAGGAAGGGGGAAAGGGAAGGCGAGAGCGATACACAAGGGCCAGATTAATTAGCGCCCAACACGTGCTTGAGAGGGGAAATGTCGCGGCTTATATTAAAATAAGAAGAAAAGGGCAGGAAAATGGGATGTGCATGTCCATTCGACCTATTTTACTACTGCCTAAGATATATTTCCACGTAGTCTACACAGGTATATATACATGTGTGTGTGTATACATAAGTGTATATAAAGCACATATTTATATAAATAGATATATACATTTTATATATATATATTTACTTTATATACTATTAGATTATATATATATATATATATATATATATACATATATATACATATATATAAAAAAAAAACAATATATAGTATACAATAGATATAATATATATAATATATATATATATATATCTATATATATATATAAATATATATATATATTAAATGACTTACTGGAAAGGAAGGGCCTTAAAATTGGGGAACCGCGAAAGTGCGTTTAATACGGAAGTGAATACTGAGGTGTGTTTTGGAAGGTTCGACACAGAGGTCGTCATTCGTCATCGAAGCTTCGATAACTAAGGTGTAAAAGTAGTATTGGCCGTTGGTTTGTGTGTCATTACATTGTTTATGCAGCACATACACTAGCGCAGTACACTGGAATGTGAGCATACGCCAAACAAAAATAAGCAACGAGGCCCCACAGGTACGACGACATCATAAAAATAAGGAAGTTAATAAATATTTATGGAAACTATAAGCATACTTTTTCCCACATGGACAAAAACGGACCCCACAGGCCGCCTGTGGAAAATCCATCCAATCTTAGTCATCGGTAAGAAATAAGAAAAAGGTTTCTCAGAGGCGAAATGTTTGAAGATGTCCAGGAATTTTTTTTATCCAATTCGCCGCTTTCCTTCGTAAGATTAAGTTAGCAACGTGAACAGCACTTCAAATGTATTGGAGGGAAGAGAGAGAGAGAGAGAGAGAGAGAGAGAGAGAGAGAGAGAGAGAGAGAGAGAGAGAGAGAGAATTATCTATAAATTGCCTAAAGAATTTTAGTCTCACTCTAGCATTATGACAGAAATACAAGATTCAATTATATACAGGAATGAATACAAAAGCAGTCACAGGCGACAAAACAGAGTTCACATTTCCATCCACCACATCTAGTTGGATATTTCAATCCGCATGTAATCTTACAGGTTGAGAGAATACATAACTTCGTACCAAAATTCGTTGGTGAAGGTCATTTTTTAACTTGATTGCCAAAAATTTAGCCCTGGTGCACGCTATTACTTAAATTTATCTTTACATCTGGGACCACTTGAATTCTAAAGTATCCTTAAAAGTAATTCAGATTAATTACATTAATTACCCCATCACGATATTTCACAGCAATCCATAATTCCTCGTTGGAAGAGTCGGTTACATGCTCGCCTACCGATCTCAGGGTCCGGGTTCGATTCCCCACTCTGCCAACGTGAAATCAGAGGAATTTGTTTCTGGAGATAGAAATTCACTTCTCGATGTGATTCGTGATTCGGATCCCACAATCAGCTGTAGGTCCCGTTGCTAAGTAACCAATTGGTTTCTGGCCATGTAAAAAAAAAAAGAGCAATCTATTTCAATTTTGGCTGGAAAGACGAGAAAATCTGACTAACAGTTAAGAGAGACAGATAGACGTAAGAAATTCAAGATGACGTTGGGCTCAAAATAACAAATATTGAGCCCACAAGCAGCTGCCACGAAGATGAGTAAATAGGAGTATCAAAGGATAAAAGTAAAGCAAGTGGTAAATTATAAAATGTCCCAATTGTGTTCAATGAACATTTAATAAAGGAAACAAAACTTCAAAACTGGATTACATAAAATAAAATTATAAAATAGCAGAAACAAAAAAATAATAAATTCTAAATGATTTATAATATATATAGAACAGAAATGGAATCGGAAAATACTATTACATAAAAATAGAAAACGACGCGAGAACAAAATTGAGGCACAAGATATGGAAAAAGTGGCGCGAGAAAAGCGAATCATGAAATTTCAAAGAATAAACAACGACTGGTTTTAGGGATTTCGTTAAATAGCAGAGCTCCAATTAAAAATAACAAATATTAGGAGGAACCTTTCACACTGCTTCAATGTAATGAACCCACAAACAATAATGAATATTTCAACTCATTCTTATGTACTGTAAAACTGCAAAACCATAACGACTCCTTTCATAAAAGGAGTCATTGCAATCAAATACGATAAGCAAATGAACATCATTAATTTCGTATTCCATCGAAAATTAAACACCCATCCGCCTCCCCCAACCCTCAAAAAACATAACCAAAATAAAATGTCGCAGCAATCGATTACCCAAAGAGATAGTCGGTGTATCTCATGCGGCAACGTCACACGCCCCCCCCCCCCCCCCCCCCACCCCCCCCACCCCCCCCCCCCCTTTCCTTACGCATAAAAACTCGCCAATATAGACCAGAGAGAACGACAAGGATCGCCAATATCTCGCTGTGGCACGAACATAATCATCTCACTGATTAAAAATAAAGAGGAAAAAAAAAACGCGAATTCGGCGCAATCGAGTTTTATGTACAGCATGTAATGCTATATAAACTCTCCCGTGAAATGCTCAGCTGTGGCCCATAAAACTTTCAGCCACAGCCCGGTGACGGCCTGTGTAGTCGGCACCTATATCGGTGCCAGATGCACGATCATGGCTAACTTTAACCTTAAATAAAATCAAAACTACTGTGGCAGAGGGCTGCAGTTGGGTATGTTTGATGATTGGAGGGTGGATGCTCGACACACCGATTTGTAGCCCTCTAGGCTCAGTAGGTCTCAAGATCGGAGGACGGACAGACAAGGACAGACAGCCATCGCAATAGTTTTCTTTTACAGAAAACTAAAAACCTGGAATGCTATTACGTCCAGATTCAAAGAAATGTAATGGAATTGACAGTTGATACAAATTCTCCTCGTGAGCTCTTAAAATTTCATTCACAGCTCAAAAGGGAATGAGCTTTCAACTCCATCGCTAAACCCTACGGAATAAGGCCTTTGGAAGCCGCTCTCGCAATGGAAAGGAAGGAACTGTTTAGATGTGAACCTAATTCTTATTCTAATGTATTCAACTCTTAATGCAGTTAGAACGAAGGAGAGAGAGGCCTAGAACAAACCAAATGAACTTCGTCAAAGTCTAACAGTAAAGTTCTGTTTTCTCAAAAAACACACAGTTTTAGGATGACATCAGGATGTTTCAAATTATCTAACGACAAAGGTCAAGGAGCCAGGGATGAAAGGGGAATAATTTTCAGATGCAAATTTCATGGATGTCTTCTGTTTTCTGACGTCAATTTTAGGAATGTCTTCAGTTTTCTGATGCAAAATTCAAGAATGTCTTCAGTATTCTGATGCCAATTTTATGAATGTCTTCAGTTTTCTGGTACCAATTTTATGAATTACTTAAATTTTCTGATGCCAATTTTATGAATGACTTCAGTTTTCTGATGCCAATTTTATGAATGTTTTCAGTTTTTTTATGCCAATTTTATGAATGACTTCAGTTTTCTGGTGCCAATTTTATGACTGTCTTCAGTTTCCTGGTGCCAATTTTTTTAATATTTTCAGTTTTATGATGCAAATCTTATGAATTTCTTCAGTTTTCTGATGCAAATCTCATGAATGTCTTAGCGACTGAATGAAATTTCAAAGACATGGCACCAACAATAGTCGCGGTAGCCTGAGCGATTGTGCGGACTGAAAGAATCAGAATAGACACATGCAGATGGTAATAAAGATAGACGAAGATATATAGTAAGTCTAGCAACAAGAAGGAGATTTGGTGTATATGGATGCATGACTTTCAAGTGGTTTCAGAGAGAGCAAGATATTGTAGGATGATTTTTGCTTATATCAATTTTAACCTGATAGGCTACTGAGTGAAGAGTTTGGTCTCTTATAATTTAGCCTAATGGCATTGCTCTTAAAAATACAAACTCCCTTTGGATCAGCTCATTTCTTAAAGGTAAATGACGCAGACCTGATTAGCATCCAACTCACCCTCCTTCCTTCAAATTTTCAAGCATGAATGACGGGTAAAACAAGCAAAGCATTAGAAAAATACATGAAAACGGAAAGCAGAAAATTACTGTATATAGTCAGGACAATGAAGTCAACACTATTTAATTCATATGAATTATACACATTCTATTCTCATTATCTACTACGAAATATTAAATACACGGAGAAATATAAAAATAACGGAATAATCATTATATGGAGGAATTTAAAAACAAATACAAAACAACAAGAAGGGAAAATCTAAGAATGAATGAAAAGACAGAGAAAACCGACAAAAAAAAAACCAGCATCATATCAACTGTATCAAAAACAAGGGCACAAAATCACTGAAATATTTATTGCATATGAAATAAGTAGATATGAATGAATGCCCAAACGAAAGAGAAGAATGGCACACATTCCAACAAATCCTATTTGAGCAAACACAAATAAAACCATACGGTTGAATAAAGGAATAAAAGTCAAATAAAATCATACGGTTGAATAAAGGAATAAAAGTAAGTATCAAAAAAATTAAATGACCTGCAGTAACC
>NC_087203.1:80024860-80027360 GCF_015104395.2 Macrobrachium nipponense | reverse complement strand
TAACAGAAAACTAATCAAATGATTGAAGATGGGTCTGAACATTTCCTAACTATCAATAACGTGACTGAGTGTGAGAGAGAGAGAGAGAGAGAGAGAGAGAGAGACTGGCGAATGTTAATTGCACCGCTTCCCATACTGAGAAAATATTCGGGAGTTAATCAACTAATCCCCTCAGTTAATCTGAAGATAATGACCATAATTTCAATAACTCGAGCAAATCCACTGGCGAACTCCTTAGCATGTGTCTGATGTTAAAATTTAATTTTTCTCTAAAATGTTCACAAAAATCCCTGTCAATAAAAACGTGTTCACGGATAAGTATTCCTTTCTTAATTTCAATTTTCTTATTCTAATTCCTAAGTTCCGCTAATAACGTAGTTTTTAACTTAAAATTTCGAATGCAATTTTAAAATATTCTAATATTTCCGTAAAATTGTCTAAACTTCATCTATACCCAATATTGTGACTCATTTGTCCTTGTAACTTGTCATTCTATTCTTATATTTCTCTCTGTTCCTCTTAATTTATAATTTTTTTAATAATCAATGTGCCTTTCATTTCTAATTTCTTAACTAGTGAATTATTGCAACAAAAACGACATTACGCAATAAAATTATTATGCATAATTACAGATAGACAATTCTAATCGATAAGATCTCCAATGAGAGGAGAGAGAGAGAGAGAGAGAGAGAGAGAGAGAGAGAGAGAGAATAATGATGAAACTTAAGGGAAGGGGAAAAAGAGCCGATATGGCAGCCCAATATATATATATATATATATATATATATGATATATATATATAATATATTATTCTAATAATATATAATATATAGATATTATATATTATTATATATCTTAGACCCCATATATTATATACTATCTATATATTATATATATATATATTCATATACTATACTATCATAGATATATTATATACACTTGGTGTGCGTATGTATATATATCCATATTATACTATAATCTATATGTATATTATATATATAATATATATATATATATCGCAGACAGAGATGAGTATGTATACAGGGTGTAACGCGAGTTTACGTAATATTATGGGGGATAAAAGAAAAAGCCATTTTGAGCAGACAATGTTCTACAAACATATGCATTTTAAGAATTCGTTTGCTGGCGAAGGGAAATTTAAAATAACCGTCATCATCAGCGCCGCTTAACGCGATGGCGGTCGGTAGCGGTAGGGCGGGGTACCCTGGGATGTGTGGGGATGGGGGGGTATGGGTGAAGTGAATGAGGCAAATGGATTGATAGTCTTTTAATTATGAATCTAATTTAAACGATTAGCTGACAGCGGTAACGTATGGCTTTACGTATCAAGTAGTGTATTTGTGAACATCGAGTTTTTGTGCTATCTGTCCTGCCGCCTCGTCACGGAATTGCTGAACCAGGAATCATGACTAGGTCTACGTCTATGATTGGTTCTGATGAATACTTTAGATGGAGAAGGAGAGGTTTTTCAAAATACGTTTGAAAATACGGTGTGCAATGACTACCACTGATAAGGAGGGAAAAGGATTCAATGATGCATGCATTTTTTCTTCAAAATCTAAATAACATATTTGATTGCGAGGTACTTTTTCACATCAGCCTAATCGCTCCATCCCCTTTCTATACGCCCCCCCCCCCCCCAAAAAAAAAAAAAAAATCCCAGGCTACTACAACCTCCCGCTACCGACCTCTATCGCGTAAAAGCAGAGCTAATGATAATGGTTATTTTCGCATTCCCCTCACCGACAAACGAAGACTTAAAATGCATGTCTATGCTAGAGCAGTGGTTCCAAAAGTGGCCCCTGGGGGCAGTGGATTGATATCGGGGTTGGTGAGGCAAAAGGAGGCCAGTTGGGGGGCGACAAGGTGGCATTATGAGCATTTGATTTAAAGCAATAAATAACTTGCTTTGTTCTTTTTTTACAAAATCTTAATGACAAAATATATTATTTGCAAAATACATCGTTGTGTTTAATATTGTGTTTTCAATTTGAAGAAAAAAAAAAAAAAAAAAAATGCTCGCATGTGTGTCTCGGGGGAAAGGGGGCGGGTGTGGGAGGGGGGGGGGGCGCTAGGAATCCATATGGAAGCCAAGGGGCCGCCAGCCTGAAAAAGTTTGGAAAACTCTGTACTAGAACATTTTCTGCTCGGTATTACTTTTTTTTTTTCATTCCCCAAAATATTTCCATAAACTTGTGTTACACCCTGTATGTGAGTGAGTGAGTGAGTGAGTGTGTGCGCGCCTTTACATTAAATATGTAAATATAATTGAAATACACTAACATTTGCCAGCAGGTAATTTTTTAATTACATTCCCTGACAAAGAGAAACTATACATTCGAAACTCTACGGTAGAAGTCTGTCATGTTAGCAAAAAAAAGATTAGCTAAGCTTTTATCTCGACACATGATTATTATTATTATTATTATTATTATTATTATTATTATTATTATTATTATTATTATTATTAAGGATGCAC
>NC_087203.1:80004860-80019860 GCF_015104395.2 Macrobrachium nipponense | reverse complement strand
GCACTGTAACGTCATCAAAGGCTGCTTTTGTGTTCAAATAGAACAAGGTATGACGCGACCACCAAACACCAGCCGTGTATGTTTACGGACAAGCACACATGAACTTCAGTAATGCCATATATATATATATATATATATATATATATATATATATATATATATATATATATATATATATTTGTGTGTGTGTGTGTGTGTGTGTGTGTGTGTGTGTGTGTTGCTTGTCATGCAAGAGTTTAGCAATATATCCTTTGTTATTTGTATTCGTAAATATAAACATGTAAGAGGAGAGAGAGAGAGAGAGAGAGAGAGAGAGGAGAGAGATAGAGAGAGAGAGAGAGAGAGAGAGAGAGAGAGAGAGAAACTTTGTCCTAAAAATATTTTTGTTGCCACGTCCAAGCACTTATCAGTTACCTCCGGTTAAGGATTTCCGGTCACTAACAAGCTATTATAGATATGTGCCATTTATAGGTCAATGAATTCGTCCTGAATGAATACAGTGCATTCCGTCGTTCGACTGGCTCTCGAGCCTCACTGGGACTCATTGCCTCCGGACCCTGACACCTTTATGAAATTTTGATTTTCTGAGTCTTTAACTTGTATTAAACAAAAGCCCGGATAAAAGAGGAGTTGAAGGGCAAATGTCCTGCAGTGTTCAATTCTTAAGTGGTGTGATGCGAGCCAACAGTGGGTCGCAAAGAGCCCCGAGAGCTATCAAAGTAATAGAAATGGAAATCATATTTTATGCTCTTGGTCTTAATCTTTCCGCCCCGCCTATCACATCTCTTTCAAATGAGGACATACATGCTCTGTAAGCACTTCTTCAGGTTAGAAGACTTTTTTGACAGGTTTCAACAACAACAACAACAACAACAATAATAATAATAAAATAATAATAATAATAATAATAAATAATAATAATAATAATAATAATAATAATAATAATAATAATAATAATAATAATATTGTCTTTACCTTCTGCCTTCAACATCTTGGCGTAAACTTCAGTATCAGACTTACAGTTGCAAAGATATGGAAGCCTACAGTATTTGAATGGAAGCCTACAGTATTTGAATGGAAGCCTACAGTATTTGAGCAAAGATTTTTTTTTTTTTCATATATAACTCTGCAAATCAAGGGGAGTGAAGGAACGCTATGACATACAGTCATGAGCGTTACGTCGGCATAGCGGTTGTCAGACTATCAACATTACGTTCATTAAACTGAATTTTACTATGGGCTCAGATTATCTTCATCACCTAAGTCTCGTTTCTTTAATTACTGGAGCCGATGCGCTTGCGTCATTCAATAATAATAATAATAATAATAATACTGTATGCACAACAAAAACAACATAATTATTTACAACAATAATAAGCGATTAACCTCATTTCTCCTGTGGAACAGATGGTGTTTGAAACATTCTTACATAACCCAGTTTTACGAAAGCATTTAATCCAAATAACAGAAAACGATTGCTCTTTCATCTCTGTCCCTAGGTTTCCCTTTTATTCAATCTGTTTTATTCATGGAGAGTTCAACGAGCCATTATTACATTCCACCGAATTCAAAGGCCTGACGTTTTTCGCATTCCTCGAGTCTTCTCACAATTTATTTTCTTTCATTAAACTAAAACGCGGCACAAAAGTCGTTCAATGTCAACTTTCGTCTGAGTGTTCGGACTTTTCTGTCTGCGAGTGTTTGTACTGTCATGTCGGTTCAAGTCTTGCTAATAATAAGAACATTGAGCGTTCAGCTGATATTCCTCTATCGTAATAAAAGAAAAGAGTTACTTCAACTAGAAATGAATGATTGCCGTTAGTGCACGTAGAAAAGCGTCACGATGAGACCCGAAAAGTTATCGCTTGAGAAAGTGTGGCTTTTCAGTGCTAATGCGACAAACTCAAAACTAACCAAATTACAACGCAGAAAATTCCACATTTTCGAAATGAACTGTGTTGACCAAAAATAAGACCCTCCGTATACCACCGATCCTAAGGTTTGCTCCTTATGAACTTTGAATATTTCCAACAATTTCATCGATAATATTATAATTGCCAGGATTATTACGACACCGATTCACTTCCACGGAAAACCGTAAAAGGCAACAAGAATATGAAGAATAACTGATAGAACAGTCATACGAAGACTTTCCAATCAAACGACCGGAAGGGCAAGTGATTGTACTATATCACTTCGAGAACGACCCAATAATGCTACAGGCGTCAGGCGCTGTCAAAGATTGCGTCCTCTGTTATCTTGAGCAGTCTCATCGTGCCACCAAACGTTGTACCAGATAGGCAATACTAGTAGCAAAACAGAACTGCTTATGTTCGTCCGTGCGTCTTGACACTTTAACAACATCCGTGACTACAATTTTGCACACCAGCACCGCAAAATAACCTCCTTTACAAGATCTGAATCACAGCATAATTCAGCTACTTTGCGAAGGGGTGCTATGGAACTCCAGACCTTGTCTTTAACACCGCCTCAAGACACAAACAAGTAAATCACTCCTCTGAATCTCTAAGTATATAAAGCCATAGCAATCGTTTGCATCAATTGGTGTCGTTCAGAGAGCAGGTTGCTTTTGGATTCCTAAATACCGATTCTGAAGCCCGGATAGGAGCGGGTAGAACCAGAGAATGACGTCACGCGTCCATTTTTAGTAAATATGTCAGTCACCCCAAGTTATTAGAACCATTATCAAACGAAATGGAACTCGCTGCAAAATACAAAATAATTTTTAGTAATGCGTAGTTAATTACTCATTCATTTTTGAGTAATAGTAGAACGAAATTTCTCACAATGATCATACAAGAAGAAAGCAAATTTAAAAAAAACTAAAGACTCTCCTACTCTGCAGGAGCTACGATATTGACGAGAAAACACTAAAAGCAAATATGAAATATAAGAAGTAACTTATTTTGAAAACCAAACAAGTAAACACCCAGCTGTCTGAAGTAGATCTACGGACAGGAAAACAAAAAACCCTATTCTATCTATCTATCTATCCTATCTAATCTATCTATCTATCTATCTTCTGAATGAAGGCCATCGTCTCCCTTAATTGATAAAGGTGTAATTACAAAACTTTAGCCATTTTGAGTCCCATCGCAGGCCTTAAAAATAATGACAGGAATTCCTAAGACGACGTCAAATTAATGCCGAGTGGATTTATAGCCTACAGCACCACAAGACAGAAGGAGAAAAGAGGTTCCGGAGAAAAAAAATTCGATATCAAGGTATATAAAATAAAACTACAAAAAGAATAAAAAAAAGAATACTGAAATAAATATGGCTGCAACTGAAAACGGAAAGACTTGAAAATGTAAATGTAAGGAACGTGAAAAAATAAAAGCGTACGGAAAAAAAAGACGACAAACTTTGAGGACAAATATCAGAACTGATTCAGCTCTTTCCTCGACGCTATTAGAAAACAGGAAATGGCCGTGATTAATCTAATTACCTCACGAAAGGTTATACAATTTCTTAAGCATTTCTTATTCCCTTTAATTTAAAGGGAAAAGCGAGAGCAACCTTTTCGTCTGGAGCGTTTGTAGGCTTTGAAAAGAGGGCAGTTGTTTTTTCCTTTCTTTCTTTTCAACGGCGAGAATTACGAAAGGCTTTATTTTTCCCAGGCGAGTCATCCTACATAAACTAAATTGGCTGGATTTTTTTTTACCTTACTTTTTCGCGAAGAGAAGGAGAGAGAGAGAAAGAAGAGAAGGAGAAAGAGAGAGAGAGAGAGCGAGAGAGAGAGATAGAGAGAGAGAGGAGAGGAGAAGAGAGAGAGTAGAGAGAGAGAGAGAGAGAATGGTTTCACCCCAGTAGGATTATTAGGCCCTCCTGTTTTGATGGTATACATTTTGACGTAGCACTGAACACTAGCATCTAGTTTTACTCTAATCTCTTCATCTCTCTCTTCCGCAGCCCTATCGGCGACCCACAACTGTCGTCTTACAAATACGCAACTGAATGCTTAGATCAGCAGAGAGAGAGGAACGCTAAAATTTGACAAAACTCTCCCATCTTTCCCCTCCTCGTCCAGGGTCGTCTAGTTTTCGTGAATTCTGTGCCTCTAGGACATTCATTCATAAAGAATTTATACTTCACAAATTGCTCTGTATTTCGCATTCTACGTCTTCTGCTCTGCCTAAAAGCAGAGGTTCGCACCCTAGGCTTAGTGGTCTCCATGAGATACCGGAAGAAACGTATTCTTACTGGCAGAGTTCTAGTTTAATATAACAACAGCAACACCAAAAATAATAGTAATCAGCCTGAGGAGGAGTAAATTTAAGTTCCTCCTTGGAAGAGTGGTTTCCATGTTCGCCTGCCAGATCGGTAGCGCGATTTCGACTCCTAGCTCTGTCAAAGTGGAATCAGAGGAATTCATTTCTGGTGATTCGAAATTAATTTTTCGATATAATGTGGTTCGGATCCCGCAATAATGCTGTAGGTCCCGTTGCTAAGTAACCAACTGGTTCCTAGCCACGTAAAAATATCAAATCCTTCGGGCCAGACCTAGGAGAGCTCTCAACCAGCTCTGTGGAGTGGTCTGGTTAAACTTGGATATACTTAACTTAAGAGGAGTAAAATTTATGAAGCTGAGTTTAGTTGGTTCATGACTGAATGACAGCCTATAAATAACGAATATAAATACACCTAAGATCATTCATGGGCCCAATGTTTACCAGCCTGCAGCATGACGTGCCTGATGTGAACAGCAATAAGTCACAACGAGGCCCGCAAAGTAAACAGTTAAAAAAACAAGTAACTACGTAAATTAATTTAATAGTGATCCATTTCATCGGTGAGCTGAAGATAGGGGTCAAAACTGAAAACGGCAGAATTTCGTCAAAACAAAATCACGAACTTGACCCTCTTTGGAAATGACATCCTTTTTGGGTGATTAACTTCTCAAATGTCTTTTAAAAGACGACGACCTGTTGAGTTATCTTGGACTTTGTCCAGGTATTCATGGCGTTTGGCTGGCCTCAGAACACGCCACAGGCGACCCAGGTGAATAGACAATGTTGGGTACCCAGAGCTAACCTATTTTTTTATGGAAATGGTATTATCATTATTATTATTACTATTTTAATTTTTTTTATTTATTTACTTTTTTTTATATCACATCATCCTATTTGACTGGATGGTTTTTATAGTATGTTTAGTTCCGGGTTCATCCTGCCTCCTTAGCAGTTCATCACTTTTCTTACTATGTGCGCTGTTTCTAGGAGCACATTATTATTATTATTATTATTATTATTATTATTATTATTATTATATTATTATTATTATAATAAAATTAAAGGGAATTAGTACTAGTGTTATTTGCAACTAAAAAGAAAGTTATCATCATCTTCATCACTCAATATCGGAACAAATTCGTAAGGGACATAAAGACAATTGCTTTGCAAAGAAAGATTCTTTTTATATAAATGATGCCTCTGCGCGAAGGAAGAGTAACAACACACCCACGATCACCATTAAAACATAAAAATCTCAAGAGGCTGCTCTGGTCACGTACGGTGGAGAATAATAGATCATTACGGTTAGTACGTAATGTATGGTACGGGGCGGTGACAAGCTCGGAGAGACCGGCTGCCTCCAGGTGGGTCTACAATCATTCGAGAGCAGAAATCTCAATACCAAAAGAGTGGCGTGGAGTAGGGCTATAGTAATTACACGTGGAGAAATAAATTTTAATTACAATTAAAATTACTTTAAAAAATGTAAATTACAATTAAATATAATATTGGAAATAGCAGTTATATTTCAATTAAATTCAAACACAATTACAGTTACAATTTTACAAGGGATTTGGGTGTGAGAGTAAACGCTAATCTTTGGCACAAGAAACAGTGTATTGAGGCAAGCAACTCGAGCTAATAAGGTTTCACGATTTATTTCCAGAAGTGTAAAGGCCGGTCCACACGAGCGAGCTTTGCTCGACGAATTCTGCTCGATGTGACGTCAGAAGCGGAGAAACAGCGGTTAAGGTTCTGACTTTTCTCTCTTCTGACGTCACATCGAACAAAGTTCGTTGGGCAAAGCTCGACCGTTTGGACGGGGCTTAAGTGATAGAAGAGCAGAGCCCTCTCCTTAACACTTCAATTTTATAATTATAATTTCATTACAAATTACATCATCCTGCAAATAATTAAACAGCAATGCCTACAATTTCATTTTCGATTACAAGGAATACTGTAGGTAATTAAATTTCAATTAAATTACAATTACAATTACTCGAACCCTGGCGTGGAGGGGGCCCCGTGCGGTAGGTAATGAGTTACAGTGGGGTCTGAAGCCAATGAAGAGAACGTGTGAGATGATATGTGAATTTGTTCCAACACCCCCAAGAATGACCTCGTCAAAGCCCTTAAAGTACAATTTAGCGCTAGTATCTCTAAATGAAGTTCGATTTAAGTATCACAGTATAACTTGTGTAATACAACTTATGACCCAATGAATACCTTGGCCATGTACGTAAATATATTATTGCATTCTGTAGCAATCAGGTCATCATACAACTTTTCAGAAAGCACTTAGAGAAGGAATATTTCCGCCAACGTCAAATAAAATATTAAAGGTCTTGGAACTGCATCTGTAACAAGATCAAGATAATATTTACATCGACTCTCCCCTGATGCACAGGCCGTTGTTCCATTTGTTGTGCTTTTGATATAACTTGATATACCGCATACTTTCGACAAAGCCAAATACATCAAAATAAATATCTGATCAAGAGAAAATCCTGATCATCTGTTCCCTAGCTCCTGGAATATTCCTCCACAACATACCTTTAAATTAATCTAATCCTTTTTCTGTAGATATACAAACAGACGAAAAACAAAGAAGAAAAAGTTAAATGCATAACCTCAGTTCAACATCGTTACCGGAAGTAAATATGCTTCAGTTCTGCTAGGTTTTAAAAATCTTAGACAAAGCAGCTTTGCCTGCATTTGCAATACTAGTCTTTTTCTTGAACATTGTAAATATCTGCAGCCGATACCACTATGGCCAACAGGTGATGAGCATGAGCTTCCACCAATCCCGATTAGTTGTAGTGATATCGGCTGCGGATATTTGCCGTCAACTCCAAAAGAACAGACTATAATTTAGTTCAATGAAAAGCGTCATATTATCAAGAAGGTTGTAAAATTACTTCTATACAAAGTATCACTCACCAAACGTAATCCTGTGTCTATCTTAGGAATCATTTGTACCCTGCTAACAACTGCATTAGACCCTTGGGAGAATTAACCCAGAATAAACTCTTTTTATCCGAAACTGGGGCTAGCGTGAGACACCACTGCTGAAACTTGTGTGTCTCAGATAATCTTATAAATATGCGGCAATTGAAAGATAATCATATAAACAGCAAAATACGTTAAATGAGAGAGAGAGAGAGAGAGAGAGAGAGAGAGAGAGAGAGAGAGAGAGAGACATCTTCGGTCGGATACGATTCATAACCAAGACCACCTGACCGTAGAGTACGATAACGCAGAACCAAGCGTAAGGGTCGTCTCTCTCTCTCTCTCTCTCTCTCTCTCTCTCTCTCTCTCTCTCTCTCTCTCTCTCTCAAACTGGATTTCTTAAAGCTGAAGTTCTGTCTCTAAACTACCTTCTTCTCAGCTCTGGCAGGAAACTCGATTCATTAAAATAGAAAGACGAAGTTAAACTAGACAAATGGTCCACTCAATTGTCAAAAATTTCTGGTACCCACAAACTAGAGTTTGATAAACACTGCAAAAGAAGAAAAAAAACACACACACATACATATACATACATACATATATCACATATATATATATTATATATATATATATATATATATATATATATACGCGCGAAGAAATTCTTATAAAATGGAAACCACCCAGACAAGACCAGTGCAGGAAACCGAACTAGATACCAATAGGTTTAATAGTCCTCTCACTCACTCTCTCTCTCTCTCTCTCTCTCTCTCTCTCTAGTACGTTTATCAAGTCGAAGGCGGCCCGATTCCGCCTACAGAGGTTTTCCCCTGGTCCGAGAGGAAGTGAGGCTTCGGAGAGAAGGTCAGGAATGACAGAGAGGAGGGGGGAGGGGGAATGAGGGGAAGGCAGAAGACTGGGGAGACGCAATGGGGATTGGAAATACACTTCAACTATCGGTGATGGATGACAGCTCTATCTAAAAGAATTCGTCGCTACCTGGGGCCACCCTCCCGAAGGCAACCGATGATGTCCCATAGGGCGCCCGACATACCAAGGAGGTCCCTACATACCATACAGAGCCCTACGCTCTGAGCGAGCCCCCTACATCCATGAGAGAACCCTACACTCTAGTGGGCACCATCCTCAACAAAATAGGAGCTACTGCCATCGGAAAACCCTCTACTTATATTTCGATGAAGTAAATAAGAAACAAGACAGACTTGAACTTAAAGTGTTATTGGAAAGAAAACGTCAAGGCTATTTAGGGTCAAAATAAACTATTTTTCCAGAACACGAGTATAAATTCATCCTCATACATATTTAAAGGTATACATAAATATTTGTATGTTGAAAATACATTTAAGGAATCACATATATATATATATATATATATATATATATATATTATATATATATATATATATATATATATATATATATATATATATATTAATAATAAAACTTTTCAATACTGAAAGGGTCGCGGGAATGAACAGCTTATCAAAATCGATGAATTCACTTTTCAACATATGAAGATAAAATTGTTCGGTGCACTTCAGTAGATAAAATTCATTAGAATAAATTTCTTTACTTATGAATTCAATTGGGAAAATCTGTATACAATTTTTAATGGTGGAAGATCATGATATTTCATAAAGATTAAAAATTTTAATATATATTATATATAACGTAAATAACAAGGAAATTTTTTTAAGATAACAATATTTGCCTATCAAGTTTATGCATTTACTCCAGCCCATCGCCCAAACATAAGAAAAGAACTGACAATAAGGTATATAATACCGCTGCTTCGTAAACAAAAAATATAAAAAATAATAAAAATGTTAATTACACTTGCAGCAAACTTTACGTGGTCTGGTGAAAGCAGAAATGAGACACTGAGACTAAAACATCCGCTACAGAGAACATGAGACAGAGAGAAAAATATATGGAATCCAACAAAACCCCCCAGACTGTCTCCTCTTTCAAGACGACTTCGACAAAATGAATAGAGGCGTAATTAGCTGGAGAGAGAGAGAGAGAGAGAGAGAGAGAGAGAGAGAGAGAGAGAGAGAGAGTCTAGTTCCCGGAAAAACCAAGTCTCTTCTCTCGCTAAGTGAAGAAGATCTTCGCTTATTGATTTCTTGTGGCAGCCGGCCATCATTAGTATTGAACTGCTATTGAACTGGGTCACTATTGACAATTCTCTCTCTCTCTCTCTCTCTCTCTCTCTCTCTCTCTCTCTCTCTCATCCGTCCTTCACTTCTATCTCTCGAACACGTATGTTTTCTCGTTCCTTCTCTCTCTATCTGAACACCTTTACTTTTCCTTTAAGAGAATCAATTTTATTTTTTGGAAAATATATTTGCTCTCAAATCTCAGGCATAATTCCGGGTATCCTCTTTCTCTTCTAACCACAAAGCATGACACAATAAGTTCCAAGTCCGCATCTGAATAAGGGCAATAATTTATCTTTCAGCAATCCTTATTTTACGAATCATTACAGCCTGCACTAGGCCGCTATGGTTTGCTGAATGATTCACTATCGTCTTATATCTGAGAATGGGGCTTTAACCTATCCAGGAAGGATTAAATTTCCATTATTCATCAGACAACAAGAATCGAATTCATCTATGTCAAGGTAGTTAGAGCTACCCAGTTATAATTTGTAATCAATCATTCGGAATCAAGTAAAATAAGAATGGAAGTATACGATGATGGAAGCACAACAAGAAACTTGAAAAAGGTTCGGCTCCTTTCCAGTTGTACCGAAAGGAAACGAAAGAAAAATCCCCAGACTCGGAGAGCAAGAATTTGAAACATGATCCACCAAATGAAAAGACTGAGTTGCCAAGCATATTTGACCTCGAAATCTGCATACATCAGGAGGTAGCCACAATATACCTTCGATATTATTTTACATAATTATTATCGTGTAATCTGAACCACCGCCCACCAGGAAAGACCCTGAGAAGGTTACAAAAGACCGTAGAGAGAGAGAGAGAGAGAGAGAGAGAGAGAGAGAGAGAGAGAGAGAGAGAGAGAGAAGTAAATGCTAAAAGGGAGAGAACGATAAAAATCAGGAGGGCGAGATAAACGTGATATAGAAGAAAACGAAGCAAAAACAGAGTGGATAAAACAGTGCGAAAATTAGATCATATCCGAGAGAAAAAACAAAGCCTATAATAAATGAAAAGAGGGAAAAAAGAGAAATACATAAGTGAATACAAGACAACTGAAAGAAGAAAGAAAAAAAATCAAGCTAGGAAGATACTGAAGAGACGAATTTTTGTCACTTCCAACAGCCATTCAAATCGACGACTTGCGTCCTCTCTCTCTCTCTCTCCCTCCGAAAGGAATCAGAATCTAATCCGGGGCAAGGCAAATTCATAAAGCTTCCAAAATTCATAAGAGACTTCCTTCAAGTATTCTAATGCGAAAGATTTATTATGTCAACACCGATCAATTTTCATCGACTTACAAAGAAACCTCTTCGCTCGTATAAACTTGAAAGAGAAATCTACTTAAGAGAAATACAACAAAAAGCTATTGAAAACCTACTTTCTATGTACTGAGGAGGTTGTCTATCAAACAAGGCAGTTGCTCCCAAGCAAAAATAGATTGAAAAATGATATAATGATACCGAGGTCGCAAATCATTATCGTCTGATCGCAAATGAGAAGAGGGACCGAACCTTCCAGTGAAGTTACCTTACCAGGATAAAAGTCTTACAATGCAGCCAGGGTGATTGAAAGCCTCAAAAGGGTCTCGTACAAATTGAACTAATGCAACGTGGTATAATGAATGAAACCATGTACATTCACCATTCACGAGTGTATCATTCAATGCAGCAGCGTTCAAAGAAAAAATAAAAATACGTCTACGAAGACTATAAGGGTCACTCAAAAACTCCTCGACGATCGGCGGGGCCCTACCTCATTACGAGATGAAATTTTATCTCCTTTTTCGACAACGAGAGATTGAAGATGGTCCGTCGCTGGGAATCCATTCTCTTTCCTCGTAGTCTTGTGGTAGGTAATTCCTCTTATTCCTCGAATAGCAGCTATCCTGGAATTTTATTCATTCACGAAATACTTAAGTTCCTTTACAGAAGTGCGGTCTACATTGGACCTTACACACATCGCTGTAGGCAGTACCATATTTTTCCATGTTTTTTATTTCCTGCGGATCCTGTTACTTTGCCTCATTCATATTCTATTCTCACCCCCCAAACAGCTGCCAAACCTCTTCAATATCTTCTTCCTCCAATGTTCAGCACTCATTTAAAAACAAAGTTTTGTGGTCATCCCTATGACAACAAAAACATCACTCATTGGTCATGTTAGAACGTAATCCTCAAAATGATTGTACTGGCTACAATATCAAAGACGTTTTACAGTCCATAGAATCTTCTGAACCCACTCCAAATACCTAAACTATACCAAGTCATCAGAAGCGATCCGTTCGGTCAGGTGACGAAACCTCAAAGAAAAGAAAAGAAAAAAAAAACTTATCTGAAGTCTGATGCGTAATATTCGCAAAGTTACATTAGTTAGGACTTTTACTGAAGAGACTTGGTATTTTAGAGATGGCCTAAGCCCCTCTCCCCTGACTAGCAAAGAGAACTTAAGTGATACTGAAACTGGCAACAGAATTCAGGAGTCAGATGTAAGTAGCACTGTGTCGCAATGAGCCACAAGATGTTGACCGAGAGGGAAATCAGTGAAAGCCTTCATGAATTATTCTACAAAAACCTACATAAGTAATAAAAAGGGGAAAGAAGGGGAGGGAGAAAACTATTTATCCTGTGAGAGAGAGAGAGAGAGAGAGAGAGAGAGAATCATAGTGCAGACGCTGTTATGACGCCACACAGGGCCATATATCTTAGGTCCAACGTGGCCTTTACATTAATTAATCCTCGCAGTATCCAATTAAACAACAACAGTAGCCGTTATTCCGTCGCCAGCAAGGACACAAACCCAAACAATATAATTGGCCCACCTGAGAGTAGCGAGTCCCGGATGTTGCACTTAACGGAAGTTTTTAATTTTCTTTTTAAATCCAAATATATTGTTTGTTTGTATGGTGTTTTTACGTTGCATGGAACCAGTGGTTATTCAGCAACGGGACCAACGGCTTTACGTGACTTCCCAACCACGTCGAGAGTGAACTTCCATCACCAGAAATACACAACTCTAACCCCTAAATGGAATGCCCGAGAATCGAACTCGCGGCCACCGAGGTAGCAGGTCAAGACCATACCGATCACGCCACAGGCGTTAAAAAACATAGAACATCATTTGCTTAGCTTGTTCATCTCTTATGTCCTCTGAATCACTTATGTGTTCATGACATTTTCTTTTGACTTTCTGTTCAATAACGTCAGGAAATAAAGAGCTCTCGGGCAATGACCAACACAATAACGTCACTTATTTGCAAACATTACAACTCTACACCCCCAAAAATGTAAACAATTGTTGCCACTTATAAGCCAAACCTTTGGGAACATTTTTCAGGATGACACTCGCCCACTTTTTGCCTAACTCTAACTCTGCTAACACTGAGACAAACAAACAAGCACACAGAGCAAAAGACATAACACCCGCCCCCCCCTCCCCGGAAGTACTTTGCTCACTGCAATAAAAGGGCTTATTACATCGGGCAGGGTTGCGAGGACCGAAGTGACTGGTAACAGAAAACCCTTGTTTGGCCCAAAACTGAAGAAAAACTAAAGCGATACATCTGCCATTTAAGGGCTGGAGTCAAGAAAATCGGAAGCAGGAAGATTATAACACACACGCACACACAAACATGCGTACATATATATATATATATATAATATATATAGTATATATATATATATATATATATATAATATATATATATATATATATATATATTTTATATATATAATACTATATATATATAATATATATATATACTATATATATATATATATATATATATAATATATATATATATATATATATATATATATATCCATATATATACATATATACCTCTCTCTCTCTCTCTTCTCCTCGCTCTCTCTCTCTCTCTCTCTCTCTCTAACATATATATATATATATATTATATATATATATATATATGATATATAGATAATATTATATATATATCTATATTATATATATATATTATATATATATATATATATATATATATATTATGTATGTATTATGATTATATATAGTATATATATATTTATATATATTATATATATAATATATATTAGAGAGAGAGAGAGAGAGAGAGAGAGAGAGAGAGAGAGAGAGACCCCAATCACATCCAAACGATGAAAAATTAATCCTGAAAATCCTTATCAGAGTGGGACAAGAAAGGAAAAAAAAAAAAAAAAGTTATTTCAAGCAACGAACAGAATATCACGCTCACTTGTGATGGAGAATCACTTGGTGTAATTACATGGGATCGTGCGCTAAAAAGGACTGAAAAACTGGTATGACAAAATTATTGGAGGTCACGAATGAAAATCAGATGTCAAATAGAAAAAATTATTAAAATTTTGAAGAGTTTTTTTGAGACCACAACAGAAAATCAAGCTAAAAACTGCTGAAAACATTTGAAGGAAATCAGGACGACAAATGATTGAAAGTTGCACATACAAAATAGTTTGAATTAATAGCCATAACGGCAATTACTAGCTAAAATAGTTGTCCCCAAGCGGGGAACAAACCGAAAATCCCTAGCCAAAAATATATATAAGATGACGACTTGAAAATCCCAACCGGAAATCATGAGGCAGTTTCGAATCCCGACTTGAAATCACAAGTCAAAATACGAGCAGAAGCAAATCCCGAGTGAAAACCGAAGATATTAATCCCAACCTCTGGTGCGATAAAACTTGCAGGGGGAAGACTCGGGTTGACGAAACGATCGTAAAGTGGCCACTAATTAAATGGCAAAGGCTATTGTATGACGTGGGACCAATGTTAGTTCTTAATGAGAGAGAGAGAGAGGAGAGAGAGAGAGAGAGAGAAGAGCGAGAGAGAGAGAGAGAGAGAGAGCGAGCAGCTACATATATATATATATATATAGTATATATATATATATATATATATATAATATATATATATATATATTATATGTATCAAGCCCTCTGAAAGAAAAGCTTCTTAATTAATTGTTAACAATAGTTATTATTGGAGTAAGGGTCACAAAAACCCCCCAACGTCACTTAACCATTAGCGTTACATTAAAACACTTTGATGAAACCACAGTCTCATTTCTGACCTCTCACAGGGGTCGGGACTTAGACTTAAAGATTTGCTCCAACTGGAACCCAAGGAAAGTGGTGTAACTGGGGCAAGAAGGGGAGCTGCAAATAATACCCACATTAGCAAGTTATTTGTGTAACACACATCACAGGTGAAAAAATAAGTGACTGGGTGTAGGTCCTGACCGGTTTCGACTAAATTTCCCAGTCACAGAAACGGTCAGGAAATATACCCAGCCACTTATTTTTTCACGTGTTTTATTTACTACCCACACTTAGCCAAATCCCTGATTAACGTCCAACAAAAGACATCTCCCAAAGACTCTGGGGTCTATGAGATCCCATGCCAGGACTGTGACCAATCTTACATCGGATTTACAGGTAAATCACTTCCCCAGAGATTAATACAACACAAACGGTCAGTTAGGTATGGACAACAGAACTCTGCTATTTTCAACCATATAATGAACATAACCATAGAATAAACTGGAATTTGTCACGTGTAATTTATAGCAGCAACTGCCGGTACAAGAGTCAAATGAT
>NC_087203.1:79992360-79999860 GCF_015104395.2 Macrobrachium nipponense | reverse complement strand
CGACAAACAACTGTTGGTTATAACAGGTGGAAGGGAAAATTCATGGTTACTTAATGTTGACATTCATGGCTTCCACGAGTGACGAAGTTAAGTTCACAGACCTTTCAGCTGGACTTGCAGAATTAAAGTCCTTTCAGAGGGACTTACGGATGATATTTCAAGTACATAAAATGCAACGGAACGAAGAATATTAGAACACCACAAGTGGAAATACGAAATTAATTAGCTAAGATTATTTACTCTAGTTTCGGAATGACGTGGTTCTCAGGTGGTAGGAAAACCACCACTTCCCAAATAAACACATTTGACGCGTTTTTTAAATAAACAGAGTATGTAAGTTTCATGGTTTTAAAATAAACAAATTACAAGAATGCAACTTAATGTTTCTAAATTAACAAATATCTCAAATATAAAACAAACAATAAAAACACCGTCCATCCGAATAATCACATTCACGATCATTGTAATTTAAGGAAAACGTTCAGTGGCCTTAAAAAATTGACTGTGACGTCGAAATCTCTCGTTGGAAGCAAAATACGAACTTAAATCCTGTAATCCAGGCTATTATTCGTATTAATATTATTTGCTTCAACACTCTTATCACAGTCTTCCAAGTGGTTAGATCTGTCAAGTGATGTTGGCCCTTAGAAGTACGTAATAGTGCATACATTATTACATAATTTTGACCAAATTCTAAGAATATCAAATGACTTACTAAACAGACTACTCTCAATTTGACCAAAGCCTTCACCCTCCAATATTTGCGCAACGTAACCTACACACACTCGCATAATAACACACGTTCCTGAAAACTCCCAATGCGATCGAGATGAACTGAGACACAAATACGCGACACTGCTTACACAGCACGTACGGGGGAGAGGCCAGAGATAAGATGGCGACTCTCCATGAAGAAAACAGAACTCCATTCCCGCTCCCGCTGTCACTGTACAAGTCAAGTCCCTTCCAATAAGCAGAATTCTCCGCCTTCCTCTATGTTTCATACAACTTATGCGATGACAACTTTCAAGAGTCGTCAAAGGCATCGTCTTAGAATGGCAGTCAACGAACGAATAAGGTCTTCGCCAGGTCTGATCTAGATTTGGGGAGCCGCATGAAAAACAAACTTGGGCTACAGTGCTCACCTGAGCCACCCCTCCTGTGCTTGCAAGCATATGTTAATCATGTTAAAATTAAAAATTTTCCCTTGTAAGTTCTTATCTAAAACTTTGGACACCTACTGTGACCCCACGCTTGACCATGGTTTGAGCAAAACTTAAATCTCCAATACATGAAGAGGACTGCTAAGCATCGGATAAAAAGTTCAGCACCTGAGCCACCCCTGCTGTGCTTGCAAGTATATCTTAATCATAATAAAATGTAAAATCTTCCATCGTAGGTTCTAATCTGAATCTTTGGGCACCTACTGTGGCCCCACGCTTGACTCTGGTTTGAGGAAAACTTGAATCTTCACTACATGAAGAGGACTGCTAAGCATCTGATAAAACGTTGAGTCTTGCTCAAAAAAAGACAACAAATGAATTTGGCAAACTGCAACTCTGTTGTTCTTGAGGAGATCTTTAAAAGGCTTTTTCCAGCACTTTCCTAAGTAAAAATTTCGCCTTGAGTTCGAACACTTCAGTTTTACGTTTACATATAGTAGAGGCACGCGCACCCACACTTGAACAAGCTTGAATCTACTTGAACTACAGTTACTTTGTACCCAGTTTGATTGCAAGTGGACCAGTGGTTCAAGAGAGTAATCGAAAATATGAACAGGTTAGGTCCGACAGACAATCAAGCAGACACATACTAGTACATACAATCAGAAAAGTTACGACATCTTCAGCTCGGGTGAACTAACGCGATGAACTCTTATTTTTTGAAGAGGAAAAGGATATTCTCCGAAAAGCCCTAAATAGATACACAATTGCACATACACGTCGCTTCCCACAAAAAGTTCCTCTGACTAAACTTTCAAATGCAATCTAACTTTTGCGGGAGCTGCAATATCCCTCTCCCTCTCCCTCTCTCCCCCCCCCTCTCTCTCTCTCTCTCTATGTCATCGCGACCAAAACATGTTTTTCACCTAACATCTTTCTTTTGCAGGTGACTCTCTCTCTCTCTCTCTCTCTCTCTCTCTCTCTCTCTCTCTCGTTTACATTATTGCTTGCTAACCTAAACGAGGTACATTAAGTATTCATGCTCGCTTTCCCTAACATGAGCTATGAGGTATAAGAAAGATTTTATCAGGATACATATCATATCATACATACATACATACATACATACATACATACATACACACACACACACACACACACATATATATATATATATATATAATATATATATATATATATAGAGAGAGAGAAAGAGATGAGAGATGACGAGAGAGAGAGGGAGAGAGAGAGAGAGAGTATATGTACATATGTATACATATATGTATATTATATACATATGGCCACACATATATATACATATATGTGGATAGAGATATATATATATATATATATATATATCATATATATGTGTGTGTTGTGTGTGTGTGTGTGTGTGTGTGTGTGTGTGTGTGTGTGTGTGTGATGAAATCATATATATGAAAAAAGGTGTACTCATTTCAGGATGTGGTTTATATTATATATATATATATATATCCTTATACTATTATATATATATATATTATATATATATTATATATAGATCACATGAACTAACGGGAATGAATGCAACTTTTTCCATGGGAGTACCTTTATTTGTAGATGTGCCTGCTTAAACTTCATGAAGGGTTACTCCTATAATATCAATCGTGCTTTGCTCTCTTTCGGGTGGCATTTATTTTTACATTGCTGCTCCCACCAGACTCCTAAGGTCTAGAGAAAGTTTCTTATCACTGATCTTTAGAATAATATTACTTCTTTCATACTTATTCCCACCTGGCCAGGGTTGTTAATGCGCCAGAAGTGTCTGGCACTCATGGATATGGTCACCCATACAGTTGATCATCAGGAACAGATAGGAAAGGGGGAAGGGGTGGAAAGGCATCACTGACGTATGAAATATAAAAATGTAAAAAATTGCGCAAATATTAAGCAATGGCCTCTCGAGGGACTAAGCGAATTTGCAAAGAACATGAATAATTCTAGGTACTTGCAGGGATTTCGTTAATTTTTTTTCGTTGACTTAAAGGAACCAAGAGGATCTAATCATGGATGGATTGCAAAACTATATTTTAGAGAGAGAGAGAGAGAGAGAGAGAGAGAGAGAGAGAGAGAGAGAGAGAGAGAGAGAGAGAGATGGGCGAGGTGCTATGAGTATCCAAACACAGCCACACAAGGGTAACCGAACAAAGAAAATGATGTTGAACACACTAGAATGAGCAGAACATGAAAAAAATAAATAAATACAGAAAAAATCAGAATGTTACCGTTACAAGAAAACTGGATGAAAGCTTGACGGAGAAAATTTTTTAACTTTGAGGTAGTTTTCTATAGAGAAAACAAATTTCGAGTTCACGAAAGAACTGCTGACAAAGACATCGCAGGAAAATCGAGGACCTGTTTCAGAAGGTACGACTAGTAGATTTCATAAACAAATATGAAAAGGCGATGACATGAAGACAGATATTCAAAACAGTGACGTTGGTGTAGAACACAAATATGGCTGCGCATGAAAGGAAGTCAACGATTGACCAAAAGAGATTTTGGCAATAAAGGAAAACTGGACGACCTATTTATTAAAACCATATGTATGTATGTGTATATACATATATATTTATGTTAGTTAAATCAATTAAGATTTACAAGAACTGGCTAGCCACAAACAAGGAAGATGTTAATGAATGATGAACTCATTCATATATCGATAAGATAACTTTGACGTTAAGTAAAACATCAAATGCAAGATACATCTCGTAAAAGCAAGATACATCTCGCACAATAATGTCCTTGGAAAAAAAAAATTAAAATAAATAACCACTGTAAATCATCAACACCAGTTTGCCTTGGCGGAGGAGAGTCAACAGATCGGAACCGAACATTTATTTACAAGAAGAAAGTAAAAAAATAAATGCGCCGAAGTTTCGTCGGCGCAATCGAGTTTTCTGTCCGGTGGTGGCCTCGCCAGACACGGCCCGTAAAACTCTCAGCCGTGGCCCATTAGGCTCAGATACGGTCCGGCGGTGGCCTATGTTGTTGGTACCTATAGAGCTGCCTGAAGTACGGTTAAGACTAAACTTTAACCTTAAATAAAATAAAATAAAAAACATCTAAGGCTAGAGGGCTGCAATTTGGTATGTTTGATGATTAGAGGGTGGATAATCATCAAACCAATTTGCAGCCCTCTAACCTCAGTCGTTTCTGATCTGAAAGCGAACGGACAGACAAACACGGCACAAGAGTTTTCTTTTAAAGGAAAGTAAAAGCGACAAACATTGTTAAGGATTTCTCGAGTCTTCAGAGAAAGAGGTCATTAGCAGCACTTCTCTCCCTTTCTTTCGCAGTAGCAGGACGACGCAATTCTTTTCCTGTCTCGATTCCTTGGGCAATGAAAAAGCCTCGCTTCCACCAATCAGCCTTTTTCTTTCCCCCGTCATGGGTCATCCGTCTTCTGAGCGATGATGACCCGGCCAGACCAGTTTCCGGTGAAAAATGTTTTTTATCAACAGGAAATGTTAAGAGGGGATTTTGTAACCAACGATCTTTTGTTTATTTATTTGTTTAGATATATATATGTGTCTATTTACATATACATAAATACAAACACATTATATGTATGCATGTACGTATACATAAATACACACACATTATATGAATGTGTGTATGTATATATATATAGATATATATATATATATATATATATATATATATATATATATATATATATATATATGGGGAGATATATGGTGTCCGGCATTTCTTGGTGGCACGGCAACCCTTCCAGATACTGACTATACCCGGTGATGTTTAGCTACATGATAATGGTGATTACACTATTTCTCGCCAAATACATAAATCAACGCTTTTAATAATGCGCATTCACCAAACGGCACTTTCCAATTAGCCAGGTGTTGAAGATATTATATTTAAATTTGTGTTGAACTTATTACGGCAGGTATCGATTCATTATTAAGCGTTTGTAGGTAATATACAGTCATCTGTTATCCAATCCTGTCCATGTATGCTAAGCGTCACCCCGTGTCCACCGGTAGCATTTCACATTTATCTGCATTGTCCTTTTGCCAATATATCTCACAGATAACCCTTCACAGTCGAATGTCATTCATTTGCATCATTTTATGATATGCCTCCCCCTGCAACACAGCTAACACCCCAGATTCAACTGCATCCACCTCTACAATCACGTAATCGTCAATTTACATGTAGACTACTATTCTATGTATTGATTGGCTGATTGATTCAATCGAGTAACAGGCTTCGCCACGCCAATTACCTGCAGATAAATGGTAAGAAATTGGTTTCTCTCTCTCTCTCTCTCTCTCTCTCGCTACCATCTCTCTCTCTCATCTCTCTCCTCTCTCTCCCTTCGATATATTATATATATAATATATATATATATATATATATATATATATAATCTATATATATATATATATATATATATATATCTAGACTATATATATATTATATATAAAGGAGTAATTAGCACACGATCCCGTATGAACCGAAATAAAAATATAGCTCAAAATGGCGCCTTGCCTTTCAATAGAAAGACCTGGCTTCGACCCTTTGTGAGAAACATCTATCTTATATCTATCTTATTATTATTATTATTATTATTATTATTATTATTAGTTATTATTATTATATTATTATTATTATTCAGAAGTTGAAACTATTCATATGGAACAAGCACACAGGGGTCATTGACTTGAAATTCAAGCTTCCAAAGAATATGGTGTTAAATAGGAAGAGGTAAGAGGAGATAAAGGGAAATACATAAAGAAGAGATACCACTTTAAAAAAAAGACGAAATAAATAACTTAATCGATAAATAGACGAAAATGTATCAAAATGCAAGGAGAATAGTATAAGGTTAGTAATGCATTGCATTTTCGCGTGAACTTCTGAAGTTCCAATTGCACGACATCCTCTAGGAGGCTGTTCCACAGTCCCACGGTGTGAGGAATAAACGACCTCTGGAACTGAAAAGTTCCACAGCGAGGCACATTAACTGATATTAGTGGCGCTGTACAGCGAATCTGCTTGCTCTCGGCAGGTGAAGGGGATCAGGAGTCAATTGTGATTGTGAAAGATGTTTTCTGAAATACAACTTATGAAAAGTGACAAACAAGAGACCATCCCTCGATGGTCCAAGTCATAACTGCTACTATTAGGGAAAAGAAACCTACCGCCATGAACCACTCTGCCTAAATGAGACAAATCTCCGGCAGAAGCAGACATCCACACCGGAGAACAGTATTCTAGTAAAGGAAGCACAAATGACCTAAAACAGGTTGCATTCATTTTATCACTGTTATAAATAGATGAGGCCTTAGGAACAATACCTAACTTTCGTGCGACATTTCCTGACATTTTTCATTAGATGTTTCTCAAAAGTTAGACGTGAGTCAAAAGTAATACCTAGAGTAATTAAAGCTTCAGACTTATTCAGCAGGGTCCCATCCACATGAAGGGGAGCATGGAGAGGGAAATCTGTAAGAAATCTGCTAATCAACAGAATTTTTGTATTACTGGGGTTCAGCCTCAAACCCCACCGATTGGGGCTGAGAGCAGCTTCATTTCTTACAAATGGAGACTTTACTCCACCCAAGTGTTACATCATCGACAACCTGAACTACTTGTTTTCCAGGCCAACAACCATACATACACTGAAAATAACAGTCGACTAAGAACACTAGCCTGTGGAACTCCAGACAAAATACGTCTTGGTTCACTCAAGATCCCGTCCACAGCTCCTCGCTGCTGCCTACCTGTAAGGAAATCTTGAAGTAATCCTAAAAAACAAATCCACCACCCACCCTCCCCAGGTTCTGAAGTTTATAAATAAGTGCCTTGTGATTGACTACATCGAGCAGCCCAGAAATTCGTTTGAATTACTCTGCATTCCAAACCTTATCAAGGTTTCCTGGTAAATGGCAAAAACAAGTCTAAAAGAGCATCGTAAGGTAACTAACTGCTTCCTATATATATGATACTTACTATCAGTTAAACCGCCGCCCCACACCCCATCCACCCAGAGTCCACATAATTATATAGTGGCTTATATATATATATATATATATATATATATATATATATATATATAATATATATATATATATATATATATATATATAAATATATATATCATATAATATATAATAATTATTATCAATATTATATATAACGAAAAAAACAGAAATAAAAAGAAATATGAGCAGATCGATTACCCCAAAATGATAAAAACAACATGCATTTTTTCATTTTATTCCTGTACATTAACCTAACCAACTTGCCGTTGAATCCCGACACGACCTGG
>NC_087203.1:79984860-79987360 GCF_015104395.2 Macrobrachium nipponense | reverse complement strand
ATTACCCACACCAAGGATGAGATGTCCATCCGCTCCCCACAAATATACATTTTCAACTTTCTAAAATTGTAATCACTTGTTACCAGTCACAAGTCTACCTTTAGTTCTAATTATATTTTCCGTTCACACAATTTTCTGCGTAATCCCACAAGAACATTAACAAACAAACATACAGAAAGAACGAAAAGCCTCCTTGTTGTAAAATTACTTCAGTAATCGCCTGACCTTGAGCACAGAATTCCTCATATTCTATGTTTTATGAAGTACCGCCCTTGATTTAAAACCAGTATCGAACTAAGCAAAAAAAAAAAAAAAAAAAAGTACACTAAAGTGTCATATGAATCCGAAATATCGACTAAAATAATAAACTAAATAAATATATAAATACGGAAAATATAAAAGTATATATTCGATTGTTTTTTTTTAGGGGGTGGGGAGAGATTATTTTGCTTAAATCATATTTTACTCATCGATGGAAACAACAACGTCAAGAAACATCCTCGAACTTATTTGAGCTACATGTCCAAGGATGAGAATGGCCGAATCATTCATTTTCACGAAGTTACCTAACTGCTCTCTCTCTCTCTCTCTCTCTCTCTCTCTCTCTCTCTCTCTCTCTCTCTCTCTGTGTGTGTGCGTTTGCGTGTGCGTATGTAGTATCCATAGGGGAGAGACGAGCTGTCTCGACACTGCCAGTGAAAATGTATGAACTTCTCTTCGGCGTAAATCTCTCTCTCTCTCTCTCTCTCTCTCTTGGCCTGCATATATCTATTATATATATATATATATATATATATATATATAGTATATGGTATATATATATATATATACATACATATATATATGATATATATATGTATGTATATGTATGTAGTATATACTAACCATATATATAGATATATATATATATATATATATATATATGTATGTATGTGTATGTATGTATGTATGTATGTATGTATGTGTATATATATATATATATATATATATGTATATATATATATATATATATATATATATATATATATATATATATATATATATATAAGAGGAGACGAAATGTCTCTGAAAAACCCATGGTTTGTACTCAAATTAGCCAACTGCAATTTCCTTATATGCATTCCAAGTTTGGCATGGAACCCTCGACAAGATATAAAGATTATGGGGGGGTTCAATGTAACTCTACGGAATAATTCTGTGCAAAGCAAACAGATCCGCCATGGAAGAAAAACAGACAGTCTTACCAGTTGTAATATAAGAAAGGTGTAAGATTGTTGTAATACAGGGTGTCCATAGAGTCCCAGTACCATTCTAGGCTGTAAATACTTGTAATGGTACTGGGACTTGATGGACACCCTGTATAAGAACGGTTAACTAAAGAAAAACAATTTAGTCAAAATTACCTAGTCACTGGTTGGATGACTTTGACCTTGAAGAGTGATATTTGTAATTTCTATCGTGATACATAATTTGTGCTAAGTGTCACAACTTTTATTTCTTGGTGCTTAAAGACTGAAAAAACAAGATATAAATCTGGCAATAAATTGTCAGCAATTATTGCAAGTTTGCAAGGTGTAAATGAAATCTCCCTCATTTTATGCTCGGACACACATTTCCTTCAACGAGGGATGTACTGCAATTCCCAGCATCACTCAGTGTGTTTGTGTGTGTGTGCGTGTGTATGATGAAATCTCAAAAGACGAGCTGTCTTGCAACTGTTAGTGAATATATGAGAACTCATCGCCACTTCGGATGAAATCTCAAATTCTGTAACCCGTGATTTCAGTGTATCCACTCAAAGTTTGATTCAGAGCTTTAGACAAAATGTGATATGTTGATGAGTTGGTGAACGATTGCAAAGAATTCAATGCAACAATAAGGAATGTTTTGAAAAGCATAACGGATCTGCCGCAAAAGAAAAAAACACACTAACTCTAATGAAACAAAACAACGACTATATAAAAGCAGGTAGTCAATCAAAATTACGCAGTCATTGGCTGGACGACCTTGGCAAGGGATCTCATATGACATAAATCTTTATAGCCTTATGTAATCCGCACTAAATGCCGCCCGCGATAAACTGTCAGGAAGGTCAATTGCAAGTTTGCGGAGTGCAAATGAAATCTCACTCTTTTATGCTCAATCATATCCTCGCTTAGACGAGAGCTGGACTGCTATTCTCTCTCTCTCTCTCTCTCTCTCTCTCTCTCTCTCTCTCTCTCTCTCTCTCTCTGTTTCTTGTTCTTGTTGCAAATTCTCTCTCCGTTACATTTCGTAGAATGATTATTATGTATAATTCAAAATAACGTACACTAGAGACCAAAAAAAGAAGTATTGTAATAATTATTATTTCGATGAGTTTCTATACAACCTAACTGATGAACGCAATGCTCCCCGAGTCTCTGACTAATTCGGACATGAATGTAGGTCAAAAAGAGTCCAGGACCCTCCCACCTCCCATAATGGCTGAACCTGACCTCCTCTAATGGTTGAAATTGAG
>NC_087203.1:79959860-79979860 GCF_015104395.2 Macrobrachium nipponense | reverse complement strand
CATGCATGTACAAATCTGAACGTATGAAGCAAAATGCTTGAATAAACTGAAAAACGTGCCAGCTTTATGTTGCTTTATTTTCCCTACAAATTGAAGTGCTAATTTATTGTGGCTGTCTCATATAAAATGTGCATTATATTTATCGAATATAGAGCATTTATTAAACATATAAACCACGGAATAAGTGTTTTTCTTGCTTTTACTTTTCACTGAAAGGAATATCCACAGCTCTTGGAGGCTGCAATATTGCATATTATTCTCTTCGTCATTACCGCGATACAACTAAAACCTTGCATCAAGTACATACCCTGGATATAGACTGATTGATTCAGCGTTAAACATACTTCATAACATCAATGATAGACGACCCCAAACTATAAAACCAGTTAAATGTGAATATACTTATGCTGTCACGAAAATATGGCACCCTGATCAAGTATGGACTGCCACACTGGAGACTGTTACACGGCACCATATAAGGGTCTGAATAAAATCTAGTTTCACAAAGCAAGACCACTACAACTTTTCATTCGTCGTAGAGCATCGACCATTAATATATATAATAATAAAAAGTAGTTTTGCAAAACCATTATACAGATTAAAAAGTTGTTTAGCAAGATATATTGTAATGATTGAACAGTCGTCTAGCAAGACTACCGGGTCGCGTTTTCTATAATTTTGAGATCGACGGGGCCATGCGGGTGGCAACTTCATCCCAAAAACCAACGTTTATAAACTTGCAACAAACCTTAGGCATTCTATCTGAACAACAGTAGGTGAAAATGAGGCCAAAAGAATGAGTGAGTAAATCATGAACAAACAACAAACTTTTAGCTCATTGCCAATGAGGGCAAGAGTTCTCCATAGCTTCTTTGCTCTAAATTAGAGTATCCTCAACACTAAACGGTCACGGACTCTCATTTGCATAAGTACTTCGTTAGAATATAAGACCTAAGAGGGCTGTCTCTCATTTCTCTCATAAAGTAAAAGACCTTACAGGGTATTCATCTAGTATATGTTCACTTCGAACTTTGTGTGCGTGTACCTCAGCCAGTTCTTAAAAAAATACAATAAAAATAAAAACAACACGGAGTAAATGAACATAACAAGGAAGAGACTGAAGAATATGACGGTTGTGTACATAACGTTATACAAACAGAAGGTGGGCAGTTTAAATCAAAACATTCAGCAACGGCAAAAATATTCCATTAAAACAATAACGAATACACATATAAAAATATTTTACCATATCAGTGGATACTGGCTATCACTATCTATCATTCATCACACATAACTCAACAATCAGCAAACAACTACTTTATTTCATTGTAACTAGCAAAAATCAACCTACATTTTCATATACGAAAACAGTAAATATACAACTTCACTATACCAGTAAATATCATAAAATATTTACTGGTATAGTGAAATCTAAAATACTTTACACAAAAACATGAACAGCATTCAGCAAACATCAAAAAAGACTTTCTTACCAACTCAGCATCCCACATAAGATTGCCTTATCAAATGCAGAAGTATTAAACAACGCCAGTTCCTTGTTCTCCATCTCGCTCTTCATCTTGAATTCCCTAAATCAGGTGAAAATGCACCCTCTGTTTGGCAAAGCCTTGCAGTCGACACAGCCTTCATTCATAAATACTACTTCCATTCATAAATACTCTCGCGTCCACATAAAGACGGATTTACAACTCGCCACTTCCCCAGCAGGTATACCTCAAGAAAAACAGAGGAGCGCTCCACTGCAAATCACTCTCTTTCCCACTAACATATGTTTAATTGCATGCAATCCACAATAAACTCACTCTCTCTCTCTCACACACGCACACACACATATATATATTTGACAGCAAGCCAAGTCCTGGTAATCTCTCTTCCCTCCCTGGTGTGACTGGCATCGCAATTTTCTCTCTCAAAACAGGTTTCCAAGCGCTTTCGCCCAATATTCTCTATCCCTCATAAAATCACTAGTGATTCAATGCAAGTATCTCTCTCTCTCTCTCTCTCTCTCTCTCTCTAACACACACATTACCATCCCACGAACATGCAACAGAACAGAAAACACAAGTGCAGCACGAAACACGGCAAACGTCCTTGCGCTCTTTGAAGAGAGTCGTGCAACTTCAGGAAGGAGGAGGCTTACAGAAAAGTAATCCCACTTTCATTTCATCTCAAGAGTGAGCTCAGGATCGGGGAACCTACAGCCAGTGAAGACAGCAGTGACACTCCACCTTACCGTTCATAAACTAGTTCAAACGGTGTATACTTACGAAGCCAATCAGTGAATTTTTTTTTTCACCTCTACAATTCGAAAGCACTCGCAAAGGCAAAGCCATTCTGGATCCCGATTTAGACTAAATAAGGAACCTTATGGAAAGTTGCCCCGTTCTTCCTTAGCCAAAACCTCAATCCCTTCTACAGAACAGAATATCGAATTTAGACCAAAGGCCAAGCGCTGGGATCTATGAGGTTATTCAGCACTGAAACGGAAATTGACAGTAAAAAGTTTTGAAAGGTGTAACAGGAGGAAAACCTCGCAGTTGCACTCTTAAAAATTTGTTAGGAGAGGGTGGAAAGTAAGATGGAAGAGAATATGAACGGTAGTACAGTAAAAGAAATGAAAGGGGTTGCAGCTAGGGGCCGAAGGGACACTGTAAAGAACCTTAAGTAAAGGCTACTGTGGCCGCATGAGGTGCACTGACGGCACTACGCCCTACGGAGAATCCCTTATACAAACCTAACTAAAAACTCCCAATCATTTACTGGTATCTCTTGCAGACAGGGTCGACGAGCTATGATGTCACTCCAGGTGGACAAGCAAACGAGTCTTGCAAATCAGTTATACAAAATCAATGGCTTTTGTTACCGATTGTATAGCAATGAAAAACTGGCAAAATTCAGAATTTCACAAGTCCACTGTCATTATCTGAAAGAAACATACAAGACATCAATGAATACAAACCTAAAACAGCCATTTAGTGCGGAGGTGGAATTCACTCAGCGCCAATATAAATTCTGATAAAGGATAAATCTCCCAAAGACTTAAAATGCAGTTATGTTCATCACTCTGTGGGTAAAAGCAGGACACTGTCTATGGCAGGTCACTCCTTGGAATAACTCGCGTTATTCGGGTTGTGAATTATCTGAGAAAAAATTATAAAACTTTAAGATGAAGGAGGAAATCATTGAAAGAGAAATTAATGCTTGAGCAGGAATGGAAACTCGTCTTTACTTATTAAAACACGAATAATACAAATTCAGCTAAAAGGAACATTCTCGACCAAGTAGAAAAATGCAACTAACGAAAATTACAGGAATACATAAAAAATATATGACAATTCTTTATTATTATTATTATGATTATTATTATTATTGGTTAAAAATGTGCACATACAACACAGATCAGGGCCATAAAGGCCATCGGTAAAACTTACTTCTGCAGAACGCCCTTTGGAGAGAAAACAAAAAGTCTAAAACACAAAATCATGAAAAATGGGCACAAACCACGACCAAAATACAAATGAAACCCGCCAAAAAACAACCCTTGAGAAGCAGACAGAGAAAACTGGGGGAATGGCGTCGGGCTCTGCGAAGTAGTGTTACGAAGAACCGAACAAGGGCACCGATAAAAAACAAATTCTTTTCTTCTCCGACTCATACGTGTGCCTATCGACATCGCCTTCACTGGGGATTTTTCTTTTTTTCTTCCAACCTCTGCAACGGAGGGAAAAATTCCTGCCCTCCTCAAGTTTCACCTTCTTGCCGAGAAGGGGAACGGTAGGAACCAGAGCCTCTCTCGTATCTGTTTTTTTCTTCTTTTTTTTATACTTTGTAAACACCTTCATTCCTGGAATAGACTCTTCGAGGTTTCAAAACTTTATTTTTTCCTAGGGCACTTACTAACTACTTTTAGCTGTTTAATCAGTTTCTAAAATTGCCAGGTTTCTCTGTATTACAATTGAAAACCACGTCTTTCCAAGTCTGTCTCTCAATAGGTCAACTGCATATATATATATATATATATATATATATATATATAGAGATATATATATATAGATATATATATAATATATACAGGGTGGGGCCAAAAGGTAGCGTCACAGTTAAAACAGGCTAATACGCGTACATTATTTTATTAACGCATAAAAATTTTTCAGACATGAATAAGTGGGCATATTTAAGAATGATGACAGAAAAGGATAAAAATAAGTAGCATGTATTAATGGCACAGCATTAATTTCTATTGAACAGTACTTTGAATGAGAAACAGTTCATGAAAGTAACTGTGAGGCTACTATTGCCCTGTATGTATATATAGTATATATATATATATATATATATATATATATATATATATATATATATATATATATATATACACAATTATATATATGTGTGTGTGTGTTTATATATATATAGTGTGTGTGCATGTGTTTATATATATATATATATATACATATATATGAAACCGTAGTTAGATCATTATTCATTGCCGCTTTCCAACTTAAGTCTTGAGGCAGAAGCTATCAATTATGCACCAGAAACTGTATAAACCTAACAAACTAGCTAAGAAACCTATTTAATTTCATTTGTTCCTTAAATTTTCTTCAACGTGATGTAGAGAGGTTCTGGCTCATGTGGTACCTATGCAATACCGGTGACAGGAAAGTAATATTTTCTATAATAGTCATAAGTCACGCAATGGCACTATTTTCTCAAAATAACGCTTATGGGACTTCAAAGAAAATCTTAAGGCGCGACCTCCGTTCGTCTCATGAAATCCAAGATCCATTAAATGGTAGACCTTGTAAAGGTAGTGTTGTCTTTTCTTGTTTGTGGCGGGGAAGGTAGGGGATTGGGAGGGTAGGGGAGACATGACACATCCACCCTCCTCCAGCGAACCTGTTTGCCCGCCCCAGGCGGCGAGGGGGATAAGTAGGGGATTGGCAGGGAAGGGAAGAAATGAAACATCCACCCTCCTCCAGCAAACCTGTTTGTAAGCCTCAGGTGGCGGCGGGGTAAGGTGGGGAATGGCAAGGGAAAGGAGACATGACATATCCACCTTCCTCCCGCAAACCTGTTTGTCCACCCGGGTGGGGGCGTGATAGGTAGGGATCGGACGGGCAGCACAAAGGTTCCAGCGCAGCGTAATGCACCATCAAGCTCATTATATTAATAAATAAATTAGGTTTTTCATATGACACCTACAAGATACAGAAACTGGATCAAGAATCCTAACAGACGAGAAGTCAATTTTGAAAAAGTTGGGACAGCTACAGGCGGGAAGCGACCAAAAGAAATGGATGTCAAGTAGAAGACAGAAAGCAATGCAGCTGGAGACCAAGACTGTTCCGCAGGAACCTTGTGGTACCTTACAGGAAAAATTTGCATTGACATCAAAGAGATGTATGATGAATGCCCAAGAGACGGAGCGTTATACACAGCAACCCTGTTTCCAACTTGAATTATAAAAAAAACTCATTCATTTCAGAACATTAACTGTCAATGCAAAGATAAATCAGATATAAAGGTGAAAGGTTGGAATCTAAAATCACATTTAAATAGGGAGCATATTTTTTATTATTTATGACTTATTTATTAAATTTTTTTTGGAAAAGTAAATCCACAGTATATGTTGATCTGTTATTAAATACAAAGCAGAGAGCTTTCGAAAGACCTGCAGGTCCTTCCTTGTCAAGGAGGACCGTAGGTCTTCGAAAGCTTCTCTGCTTTGTATTTTATAAAAACAGGATCAGACATTATTACTGTGGGATTTATTTTTCCATTTTATTTTATTAACCTTCATAGTTGATTATTGAGGGGTTTCTTTGGATTATTATTATTATTAATTATTATTTTATTATTATTATTAAGCAAAAAAAATCATTTTAAAAGAAACCCCAAAAATCCTTCTTTAACAAGGCTCTAACAAGCTCTGACAATCGGATTATTCATTTAGGTAAAAAAAGTTGTAAAAAACAAAAAAAAAAAAAAAAAAAAAAAAAAAAATAGTACGAGGATATTAGATAAACAATAAGACAGGAAAGGAACATAAATATCATCAAGAATGAGAATTTTAACTTGACTGACATTATGCACATCGGGAGGATTTTGATTATTATTAAAGCTTTTGACTTGGGGATCAGTAGGCCAACATCAGACAGAAAGCGAGGTGTCGTTGACACTTGTAACGGACATGAGCTGTCTTCATTGGTGAAACTAACGAAAGAAGGCAATGAATGATATCTTCAAAGAGAGAGAGAGAGAAGAGAGAGAGAGAGAGAGAGAGAGAGAGAGAGATGAGGAGATGCAACTGCTGAGAGGTCGCCGCAGAAATTGAAAAGAAAATGAGGATAAAAAGAGACTGTTCTGTTTCAACAGATCTTGTGAGAATCGGTTGACGAGAGAGACAGAGAGAGACGACAGACAGAGATGGGGGGGATGGGGGGGGGGGGGGGAGGGGGGGGGGGGGCCACCATCTGCAGACTGAATGACGAGAGCAGGTGGTTTATTAGAGATATCAATAAGAATGCAATATGCATACTGTATTAGAATATCCATCATATCCAAGTATGTTTTGAACATCGCAAAAAAAAACTATAAAATACTATATATAAACATATTTAATCACACATGAAGCACGCGCATCCCTTTGACCTTGAGTATAACCTTGATCTCCCTGACTACCCGCTCCGTTAGAGGTGTATGTAAATCGAATTCTATATCTGTGTATCGTAAGTTCACAGTTATGGCCACGATGACAAAAAAATTAAATGAACTTTAAATAGTGGACGGAGGGACATATTAACGACCAGACAGACAGACAGACAAACAAGGAGGTCAATTATTAAATGCTCCTAGATGGTAGATTTGGGTCATAAAATGGTGAAATTTCTTCATTAAAAGTTCAGCGATGAAGAGATCGATATCTTTTACGATTTCACGACAAATAATGAAGCCAAATTCTGAATATGGCAAGAAAGGATACAACGACCTGTCTCTACTTACATTCACAACTGGTTAAAACACCGCGCACGTGCACAGTATAAAATCAATACATCATACAAAAGCCAATCTCCTCATTCTGCTCCAAATGACAACTTATCAACTTTCTCCTTTATTCTCTAACGAACGCTGCCATTTAGCGGATTCGGCTGATATTATTCCGAAAGTTATCCCCCGGCCCGCTTTGCAGTTTCGCTTGCTGAAACGCCCCTCGCTCTGAATATGCATGGAGCCATTCGACATTCAATTTTCAACATTTTAGTTGGATGCACATACGAACAAAACAGTTCTATCACTGCCCCGGGACTTCGCTATTCCCAACATCTGGTCATCTTTACAATACGGTTCCAATCAAAGCCAACAAGAAAACAAACTCATGACGTGCACACATTTAAATCTCGTGCTTATATAAAATAGAACCATAAAACGGCTCTAAAAGACATGTAATGGATAACGCTTTGCGTGATCCGATGAAGAAGAAAGCAAGTTCGCTGAAAAGTTACAATGGAAGATTGCGCAATAGAAAAAGCTAAAGACAAGGAGATTTTCGATTAATCGACACGAGAGAGAGAGAGAGAGAGAGAGAGAGAGAGAGAGGAGAGAGAGAGAGAATATGCTGAACTCCACGTTCTCAGGACAAGATTCAAGCTGCAAGGTCACGTTCCTCCACTTTTTTACAACTCTGCAATCTTTCTGTGAGTCGTATTACCCTAATTCACACAACAGCGGGTACATTGGTACCCGGCTGTCAGCTGAAGAGATATGGAAAGAGGTATACTCATTTTATTCCTTTATTTGTTTCAAACTGAAGGAACTTTATTGAGTTTGTTGGACTATCCTCTTATAAAGCTCTTTACTGACGGAGTTATTGATGTAAAATATCACAGAGGGAATTTGTTAACATTAAAATGTTATCTAATGAGACACCTACAAGCATATAAATCATTACCGCATTTTCTGTAGCTGACAGGTAATCAGTCTAGATGTCATAAATTCATTCTGTCAGTAATTTCATCTAGATAGTGAGATGAGCCTGACGAGAGGATCAGTCTGGTTAACAGGGGGCACAGATAGTGTGATAAGTCTGACAACAAGATCAATCTGGTTTGCAGAGGATGCAGAAACCGAGATAAACCTGAAAGCAGAATTCAGCCAGACAATAAATTAATCCAGGTAGTGTGATTAGCCTGACTGAGGGGTCAAACTGACATTAATTTCACCCAGTTAGTGTGATAAGCACCTCAATGAAATAAGCCTGTCATGAAAACATCTAGAAATTGTCATTGGTCTGACAGTAACTTCATCCAGATAGCGAGATTAGCCTGAAAGTAAGAGCAGCTTGAAATAAAAATTAAAAAAAGCATGAAAAATCACGCAAAATGATCGCTTGAAGTTTGATTTTTCATACCTTTTTTAAATGTCGGATTGATCTTACTTTAGGCTGATCACATTATCGAAATAGTTACCGTCAGACTAATCTTTCTGTCAGACTAATGACAATTTCTAGATGTCATGCCAGGCTAATCACATTAACTGTATAAAATTAATCTCAATTTGACCCCTCAGTCAGACTAATCACACTACCCGGATTGTTTTTTTTGACAAGCTCGGTTTGAAACAGAATTAAAAGTATAACCAGTGTGACTTTTCAATTTAATTTCATTTTCCCATATACTTGCGAGGCATTTTTCTGAGAAAATGTTCAAGCGATTTGTAGGTTTTACTTGATATTCCAAGTTAATCCCACACAGTGATCTTGATGGACTGTACCACTCTGGCTACGAAGTGTACGCGCGCGCGCGGAAGCACAAGCATGCACACTGGAGCAAAGCCATAAATATCGCCGTGCAAGGAAATAAATCCAGTTGAAAGAAGTGGCATCGTTTGCTTTTACGTTCTGCAATAAATCCATGACGCCATGGCAGTGCGACTCCCAAAGCGGTTCACGTGTGAGCGATTTCCAGAGCTTATTTCCAGCGATTTCCAGAGATCATTGCCAGCAGCCCTCCGGGAACACAGGTCTTATCAGTTTTTGGTGGCATAAATGCAACCGCTGAGGTCGTGCCTGTCGATATATATATATTTTTTTATCTTTACTGACAGTCAAATATAACTGTTACTTGGATCAGCCTAACGATGTTCATTATCAATCAACTAATCAATGAACTCATTCATTCGCTTGAGTGCCGTTAATAAAGCACCTCTCTAAGCTAAGCCATTGTTCATTTTAGTTGGTCTGAAGAATTCAGAGGTCCACACCACGTCTCTTATGTCCTTTAAAACCTTGATACACCCGCGGACAGCCCTAAGGAAAGGCCCGAGCCTTTATATGACCAACCTACGACCAAGCACGGCATTATTATAGAATAGAATGAAATAAAATACAGAATTTATAACAAAGGCCAAGCGTTGGAACATATGAGGTCATTCGGTGTTGAAACGGAAACTGACAGGCAGAAAGATTTGAAAGGTGTAATAGGAGGAAAATCTCACAGTCGCACTACGAGGGTGACAAGTCACATGGAAGAAAGAGAATATGAACGGATGTACAGTAAAAGGAATGAAAGCGGTTGCAGTCAGGGGCCGAAGGGACGCTGCATAGGCCCTTACGCAATGCCTACAGCGCACCACGTGAGGTGCACTGACAGCACTAACACCCTACGGGGACCACGGCATTGCTCTGCGCCAATTGAATCCTATTTGTGAATCCTCAGTGACTGTAGACAATATTAGGTTATCTTCTCATCGCCTCATGGGCCTCTCTAGATATTTTATATTCTGAAAAATTAAGAAATCAGCAGATATCTTATTGTCTCCGGGTACAAAAGCTGTGATGTTGTCTCTAGGAGTGTTCCTTCATTTCAAACAAAGGCTTCAGTTCCAGTATTCAACATAGCATTTTCGGTCACAAAGTTATCACAGATGCTAAGTGTGCAATGACTGGGAAAAAATTGCATTACCATCTACTTCCAGCAGTATTTTTCATGGGCATCTTCCTTTTCATCTTATTCTTAATAATTAAAATCCTTTTTTTGTTTAATATGCAAGGAATTTATTCCTTTATATCTTCCTTTTCATCTTATTCTTAATAATTAAAATAATTTTTTTTTAATATGCAGGGAATTTATTCCTTTATTCTATTGCATTTCCTGTCTGCAAGTTCTTGACAACTTCATTATCCTAGTTTTTTTTTTTCTCGATTTACCTTTGATCCAACTCAGGCATCTGTTTCTAGATGTCGAAGTTTTATATAATTATTCCTTACTACATTGTCCGCGTATAGGCCACAATTTTGACATTTTCTTCTCTTGACTGGAGAGGGTCCTGTACTTCTTCCATTTTTTTTACTATTTATAGGACCTTACTTAAATAATATGGGAAGACATAAGGCACCCTTGTTTTAGCACTCTTCACATACAAGTAATAATTTCATTTTCATGTCAAAATACGCATAATTTTTTTCCGTACATTTCTTTGTGTATTTGTCGAACCATGTATACTTAAATCACAGTTTTCTCTTGTGCGACATACTGGAATTCTTCATTTCCGTAACCTTCTAACTTTTACTAAACTGTCACACGTTCTCACCGAGAACGCAACATCCCACTAAATTTATTTTGACCTCACTTTCCTATATTTAACTTTCTTTTTTTTCTTAGACTTTTTAAGGCCGCAAGATACACCTACAGCGTGTGAAACACAAAACCAGTTCCAGCTGCTACGTCAGCGCCTTAATTAGTAATCAGAGGGCGTCCTTCCCCTTAACTCAGTTAATATGGACTGTCCCATCACTTTTCCCAACTGCACAATTACTTTCTCTTACCAGCTCAGCTGAGGGATGGTCATATTTTCTCGTTCATTTTTAGTTCACTTTCATTTTTACCTAAGTTTTTTGTTTTTTCGTTTTTTTGTATTTTTAGATATTATGATCAACTCTTATAACATAAATGTTTACATTAGTTCATTTATACTAAATCTCATAGTCTCGTATATGTTCCGATTAATGTTTTATCCAGTCAATATTTCTCTTCCTGCAGACTTGGAAGCATCAAACTTATAGAGATTCGTCACTCTAGGGATGCAAAGCAAACTAAAAAATACGCCAATATGTGAAAAATATCAAATAAGAGGTGTGTCCACGAGGCAATCGTTAAAAAGACGATAACTATATACCAACAATGAGACAGTAGAAAAGGGCTAGAAAGATACCAATATACTAAGAGAGAGAGAGAGAGAGAGAGAGAGAGAGAGAGAGAGAGAGAGAGAGCATACTTTGGAAGTCTTAGGAAGAAGGAAAGGAAGACCTGGAAAGCGCTGAACAGTTGGCATGAAAGAGGAAAAACCTCATTATCCAGGAAGCGCTTGCGTGCCTGCTTGCCCTTTAGTGGTGACTGGCACAGTGAATGTTGTGAGACTTGACGCACTGCTCATGAGCCTCTCGTGTAATGTTATGAAACGGCTAATGCTGTAAAACATTTCTGTACGGAGGTTTAGTATATTCGCCTCAGTAGCTAAAGTAAGAGAGTGTTTGTTTTTGTTTGATTGATATCATATTATATATATATATATATATATATATATATATATATATATCGATATATATATATATAATATATATATATATATATATATATATATATATATATATACTATATATATAATAATATATATTCTACTGATTCTTAAATGGAATGTGGGATGGTTGAGGTTTGCAGTACTGAATTAGGATCGGGATCAGTGAAGAGAAATTGCAGAAACTGGTGAAACATTTTGGAAGTGCTTGAATGAGGAAAAAGGTCGTGACGGTCAATGAAATTCAGGGAGATGGAGAGGCAAATCATAATGTGGATGGTTGTAGAATGGAAGCGGTAGATTACCACAGGTATTTGGGGAGTTGATACAACAGGTGATGGCAGGAAGAGAAATAGAGATGAGTCGCATAATAGATAACGTAATAAAGGTAGCGCAAAGATTACCTGTTAGGACAGTACATGTGATCTAAGCATAACTGAAAAGGAAAAACTGGTATATACATAAACGTGGAGGCAAGGGTAGCGTAGGTTAAAAGATGGTCCAGGTATTATGAGACGGTTTGGTCATGTGGAAAAAATGCAGGTGGATGGATTAATGTATAGAATGCATAATATGAAAAAGTTGGCCGGAAGACGGAGAGAAAGACCTGTAAAGCACTGGACATTTAAATGGCATGAAAAGGATGTTGAAAGAAAAGGACACAATACTCAGGAGTTGCATTAGTTCTAGCAAGATAAAATGCAAACGACGCATTGTAAGTAAGATTTAAAGAAGCAATATGTAATTTTTCCACATAGTACGTTCACCCGCTATTCACCTCTGATAAAAACACACACACACACACACACACACACACACATATATATATATATATATATATATATACTATATATAAATATATATATATATATATATATGTATATAATATATATAAGATAATATAATATATATATATAATATATAGAGAGAGAGAGAGAGAGAGACGAGAGAGAGAGACGAGAGAGGGAGAGAGAGAATTTGTATTCGCTTTCAAGAAGGGAATGATGGAGACTCTTGATCCCTGACAGCGACAGAAGCAGCATTCTCTCGGAAGACAACCGATAAAAGATAGGAGGAGGAGGAGGAGGAGAGGGAAAAGAAAGGAATCCAGGTACCCTCATAGCTCTAAGAGCCTCCTTTGATGGGATGAAACTGTATAATCTTAAAATCTTCGTTTTTTATCCTTTTGTGTGTGTGTGTCTGTATTCCTTTCTCTCTTTGTGCCAACATTTACCTAACAAGACGTCACTTGCTTTCTATGCATCTATACTTGCTTTCTTTTTGCTATTCTTGCTCCATCAACAAATAATTACAAGCCTGGCCCCTCTCTCTCTCTCTCTCTCTCTCTCTCTCTTTCTCTCTCTCTCTCTCTCTGATGACATCATGAGTTTCTCGTTTCAATCGCCACCATCTCTCTCTCTCTCTCTCTCTCTCTCTCTCTCTCTCTCTCTCTCTCTCTCTCTCGACTTTCCGATTACAAGGACATATTTCCTAGTCCCACACATCCTACGGATATGAGGAAGCGGATTCCCCTTCCGTTTAATACCTGTCGGATTTCGACGCCTGCATTTCTAGGGTAGATTTGTCACCTCGTCTCAACTGTTTTCTGTTTGCCCCTTCATTTACAATTTAAACTTTTTTTTTTATTTAAATCACAATGGAGCAGCTACTCCAGGATCATAGTAGCTTGGGAAGTATCCGAAAAGTCATGCTGGACGAAATAATAATAATAATAATAATAATAATAATAATAATAATAATAATAATAATAATAATAATAATAAAGTAGAGTATCAAGAACAACAACAACGCAGGAACTGGGACGACTATCCGATACCTATTCTGTTACCGAGATCGCAATACCAATACGGAGTAGCTAACACTAGCAATATAAGCTTCTGAAAATATTCATAATTGGCACGGGGACCATTGTAATTAAGAATGGACAGTTATCCATAATTTCCATTGGAGAGGCTTAAAAATGACCGATGACAGGCACTTGGGAGCCGCCGTTCTAACTTATAATTACCCTGGCATGAAGCTTGATCCTTGCTTGATCCTAACATTGGAAATCATTCCAGCATATTCACCTCTCGACATGATCCACAACAGTCACTTGAACTTCAAAAAACTTGAACTTCAAAACTGACATTTAAAGCATGAAACTTCAGTCTAACTGGCACTGAAAGACCTTGCAACTATCAATAACCGACATCCGAGACACTGGTAACCCCTCACAACTGACACTTGACAAGCCAAAATGCTTAACTGGCAATTGAATAGCGATTAATATCCACACCTGGATACTGACGTGGTTTCATACGAGCACGTTCTCTCTGACCTACGGCAATTCATTCGTTAAACTTTCCCCCAAAACGTAACCGCAACTGACTAATAAAACTGATGATTCGTATGACAATTTGCGAAAATTTATGGTGAAATGACGTAAGCATCTTACTAACAAATTGGAAAAAAATGTTCTAACCTTTGTTAAAAGAGATAGTTTCCCAATTAAATTTTACGGAAGGATACGATAAAAATCCTTCTGATAATTCCTTTCTGAAGGTTATACAAATCGAAAGACATACAATCAGATGACGTTATCCTAACCTATAATGCAACGAACGAGAGAGAGAGAGAGAGAGAGAGAGAGAGAGAGAGAGAGAGAGAGAGAGAATGATGATGTCATCCCTAACCATAATACAACAAACGAGAGAGAGACTCCAAGTCAGGAAATACTCAAAATATTAAATATTGCGTATTATTAATATAGAATTGACAGATATGAGATAGGTGGGTCACCATAAGTAAAATCATAATATTGACAAGACATTGGTTCTGTTGCGCTGCCTCCTGTCCTGAAATTTTTACAAAAAAGAGAAGCTAAAGAATCTTAAAACCTAGTAATTTTCAATAATAATAAAATAATTACCAAAAAAAACTATACGTAGATAATACAGTTTCAATACATCAATTCAGCAAACACAGTAAACAGTAAACACTACCAGTTTCTTTTGCAGACAAAATTCCCCACAAAATAAAACATGAAACTACACTGCAAGCCCAAAAAGAAAACATAACAGTTTGCCATTATAAACTTTGGAATCTTTACATAGCAAATTCAGTCATACAATATTACCAAATTGTATTTATTTCCTCTAAAGCAACTTGAAACATACGACAAACATACTATTCGAAATCAAAAGGTATTACAACTGTGATAAAAAAAAAATATATATATAATTTTCTTTTAAAAAACTAAACAGCAAAACAGATATAAAATAAACTTTTTCCAATTTTCTCCAACACAAATGATCCGTCCTCCTCATCTTTTCCCTGCCCTGAATTCCAAACGACGTCCATTAGAAAGGAGAACCCAAGTCCAATATTAATGTAGTGCCAATCCATTTATAGTTATCTCTGACTTTACAGTATTTCTCTCAAATACGAGAGAGAGAGAGAGAGAGAGAGAGAGAGAGGAGAGAGAGAGAGAGAGAGAGAGAGAGAGAGAGAGAGAGGTAAAATAGTTATATGCATGAAGGTTTTTTTTAATAATATTCCTGAATGATACAGATTCACCGTTAAAAACACACACACTTTAATACACTTGTCCTCGAGAGAGAGAGAGAGAGAGAGAATGCATACTACCGATGTACACCATTTTGAAAATAGTCTTTATGCTCAACGTTACTAAGATAAAATAAAACGCAAAACGTAAAACCCTTTATACGTCCCCACAACCGTCGCAGGAAGCCTGCATCCAGCCACCTGGAAAGAAAACGATGCCCGTCCGGGACCAGACAGGAATACATCAAGGGTGATACCAGACGGGAATGAGCGCATCTCATAGCAAATTCACTTCCTGACTCGCACACTCCTGTTGGTGGTGGTATCCTTTCGACCCGTGATCCTACCGAGGCAGAAACTGATAAAAGGCCGTTGAGGCTGCTTGCCAGTGCTTGCAAATACTCTTGCAGGAAACGCACCCAGTTTAGTGCTGACCGACTTTCGGCTCTATCTCCTCTCTCTCATATATATATATATATATATATATATATATATATATATATATATATATATATATATATATATATATACACAATCAATCATATATCTCATACAGTTACATGTATATATATATATAATATTATATATATATATATATATATAGATATATATAGATTTTATTTAGGAGAGAGAGAGAGAGAGAGAGAATAGAGAGAGATGAGAGAGAGAGAGAGAGCGGTTCAGCACTACTAACTCAGCGCGTTTCCTGCAAGAGTATTTGCATATAATATATATATATATATATATATATTATATATAATAATATATATATATATATATATATATGAATAACTTGATCACGAAGTATATAAAACGTGATGCTATGTATAAATAAAGGTTTTTTGCCACGAAGGAAAAAATGAAAAAGGCGAGATAGCCAAGTACTGATTTTACAGAGAACAACATAGTCAAAAGAAGGCTTAATATACAAACTGACACTACAAGATTAGCAAGCAATAAGGGCGATTTTCACTCTACAGAAAGGAGGAGCGCCTGAGGGTTAGCCCCACCTTAAAGGATACACGCAGTAAACAAAGTGATTCACCCAGAAAACAGTACATTTTGAAAAAAACACGGGAGCATATACAATTTAATATCATGAATTTTTACACATTTTTCCCCCACCCCGAAAAAAAATATTATTAATAAAAGACAAAATAAAATATAAAATATATATATATCGAGCAAGAGTAAGAGGGCGAGAAAATATCGAACAGAGAGAGAGAGAAGAGAGAGAGAGAGAGAGAGAGATGATAGAGAGAGAGAGAGAGAGAGAGAGAAGAGAGAGAGAGAGAGAGAGAGAAATAATAACATATACATGTGGGACTAATTTATTAGTGTTCATTTATTTTAAGGTCCTTCATTTAAACATCTTACAAATATATGGGTCCAAATGGTACATTCCCAGACTAAGATTCAGGTTGTTTTTATTAGTGATTTGTTTTTTAATAATTGCCGATTCCAGTAAATTTCTTGAAAGCATATCATTAGATCTAGCAATTACCGAGGTATCACCCCAATTAATACAATGAGATTTTCACTCAGATGGATAAACTTGCATTTGAAGTCTGGGCTGTTCTAACTGAATACATATGCTGCTTTATACGTATACATAATTTTTTTTTTTTTTAAAATTTTATTTGACTGACCAACGTAAAACAATGGGCAACCTTACAAGGAATTTTGTAAATGATGTTGTTATTTGTTACGGGGGGACTATTCTTAATTAGCATATCTTTAATGGTATTGTTATAAGAGAACACTACATTAACCATTAAACGATTTAAATATTGATTTTATGGTTTCAAATCCACGCAAAATAAGGTTAAGCTAAGTACATTTTTAGGCATTTCTTTTTCATTAATAGCAACACTATACAACTTTTTGTGATCTTTTTGATAACATAAATCAATTAAATGAGGTGGTAGCAGAGATCGTTTCCCCTTCTTTTTTATGTATTCTATTTCTTGGTCCAGATATTGTGGACTCGTGATACGCAAAGCGCGTAGGAACATAGAAGAAAAAATTGAAATTTTAATATTAAGATGGTGGCCAGAATAAAAATGATCATATGTTAAATTATTTGTGGGTTTTCTATAAATACTGAATTTGCATTGGAAAGATTCTCTATGTATTAATACATCTGGAGGAAAGGGATGACTTGTTATTTTCAATTTTCAACAGTGGAATTTTAATGGATGGCACTAAAAATATTCAATTTAGACAGTAAATCATTTACATTACCTTATTTGTATGGCCTAGTCAAAACTCATAAGGAAAACAAACCTATGCGTCCAATTATTACTACTGTAGGATCAATTGCTTATAAACTATCTAAATATCTTACTAAACTGTTATCCCCGCTACTAAGAACTGTATCTAATTCACACATCCGGAATTCTCTTGATCTTGTAGAAAAATTAAATAACATTGTACTAAACCCTAGCGATATTTTTGTCAGTTTTGATGTATGTTCTTTGTTTACAAAAGTCCCTATTGACTCTGTTAGAATATTTAAGTAATGAACTTTGTACTGCATGAATTGCCTATGTCCGTTAGTCACAAAATTTACCGTTAATTAAGTTATGTATTTGTGATTGCAGATTTACTTTTAATGGAGAATACCAGCCAAACAATATTTGGTATGGCCATGTAAACCCTTATCACCTCTCCTTTCAAACTTATATATGGAATTTTTTGAGACAACACCTCCCGAATATCTCTCTCTCTCTCTCTCTCTCTCTCTCTCTCTCTCTCTCTCTCTCTCTCTGGTTCGATATTTTCTCGCCCTCTTACTCTTGCTCGATATATATATATTTATATTTTCTTTCGTCTTTTCATAAATAATAATTTTTGGGAGGGAAAATTTGTGTAAAAATTCATGATATTAAATTGTATATGCTCCCGTGTTTTTTCAAAATGTACTGTTTTCTGGGAGAATCACTTGTTTACTGCGTGTATCCTTCAAGGTGGGGCTACCCTCAGGCGGCTCCTCCTTTCTGTAGCGTGAAAATCGCCCTTGTTGCTTTCTACTCTGTAGTGTCAGTTTGTATATTAAGCTTTCTTTTGACTATGTTGTTCTCTGTAAAATCAGTTTGCCTCAGTAAAGGGTCCGAACAGGACCGAAAGTACTTGGCTATCTCGCTTTTTTCATTTTTTCCTTCGTGGCAAAAAAACACCTTTATATATATATATATATATATATATATATATATATATATATATATTATATATATATATAGGGGGATTACATAATCATACGCGCACACATAACACACATTACATATATAGATATATATATATATATATATATGATAATATATATATAGTATATATATATATATGACTTTCTCCCATTTGCCGTAAGTGCAGAGTTCTGCACATAAAAAATTTTTCATAGATTTTAACAACGACCTTTCTCTCTCTCTCTCTCTCTCTCTCTCTCTCTCTAGATCATTCAGACCATTTGCTGTCTTCAAATTCTGTCTGTCTACGTTTTATTTGGCTGACTTCAATTTCTCTCTCTCTCTCTCTCTCTCTCTCTCTCTCTCTCTCTCTCTCTCTCTCTCTAACTCAGACCATTTTGCTGTCTTCAAATTCTGTCTGTCTACGTTTTATTTGGCTGACTTCAATTTCTCTCTCTCTCTCTCTCTCTCTCTCTCTCTCTCTCTCTCTCTCTCTCTCCAAATAAGCTCAGCTTGTTGTCTCCAAAAGCAAAACCAGATTGCCGAGATCCGAATATTGAACATTTTCATTTTCGCAAACTTCGGACCGCGTGACCCTTTGGTAGCCAGAGCAGGAGGTGGATTATGATTCATAGGTTCATATTTCCTCCTTTTTCACTCGCAGGGGACAAATGCCAAGGAAAATAAGAGATCTCTCTTATTTTTCTGACTTTTCCCTTTTATTGTTGATCGGTTTTTATTCAATATTTACAGACTTTCTTTTTATTGTTGACGTATTTCCTTATTAATGTTTTTTTGTTTTCTTCGTCAATTCCGTTTCCTTGCGTTTCTGTTCTTTTTCCCGATATTTTTGTCATTATCCTGAGAATATTTTCGTCATTATTTTTAAAATCATTATAATATAATGACGCTAATGATAATGACAAAAATATCGGGAAAAGAAGAGGAATACAAGGAAACGGAAATGATGAAGACAACAAAACGCATTAACAACATTAATAAGGAAATATATCAATAATGCAAAGAAAAAGTCGGCAATACGAAACATCAGTCACTAAGAAAATGTCACTTAAGAGAACATTCAACAATAACAAGACCCCCTCGGGAGAATTTGCACACCGAACTCACAAAAAGCGACGAAATGCCTACAAACTAAACCAGGCAAAACGTAATATTGACAAAATACAATAAATTACCAAACATAATTAAGTCATCTGGTAGATGTGTCGACAACATCTACGTCGATACGAAAATATAAGAATTTATATAAGTGACAATAACATAATCCCACACTTCACCCTGTCAAAAATGACGATATTTGCCATGTAGAATTCCATATAGTATCGATAACAATCTTTAAGACAGATACAGCTTAATCTCCATGAAAAGAAAGTAATACACACGTAGTATATATGTAAACCCATTTCGACCGTATATTGAAGAACTAAATTTCCATGTAGAAATAAATTACCAAATTTCATCGCAATAAAAAAATCATACTTAACGAAACATTTGTATAACCCAAAATAAATCTCAATATTCGATTCCTGACCATTTTCCGACAATTTCCAATGTGTGAAAATTATTTAGGCAAAATCATCAGGTTATCAATTTGTTGCCGATCAACGTTAAGGCAGGCGAAAGGATTATCAA
>NC_087203.1:79949860-79954860 GCF_015104395.2 Macrobrachium nipponense | reverse complement strand
AACTATCTTTTACCTATCAATAAAATAAATCTAACTTTCACTCTATAGCAAAGGTACTCTTTTATTTAACAAAAAAAAAAGCAAAACCTTTTACTCTAGTAAAGGCTATATTTTATTGAAAAACAATAGCACTATTTATTCCCTGACAAAAAATTATCTTTTTATTGCCGGCCGCCCCCCACAAATAAAGCATCCTTTATTTCACACCAAAAATAAATCAGACTTAGTTATAACTTTATCACATAAATGTCTTCCCTTTACCTACCAAAGACGATCCACCCTTTTGTTTCATATACCCAACGTCTTTTGAATGAATGAATGGTTGAGCGTTATCAGGCGTCCAACTTTTTTTCCAAATGAAATTCAATGGCGTCCTTGAGATTCTGAATGAATAATTGATTATAACTGTCGGTATATCAAGTCCTCTAAAAGAAAGGATGACTGATATAGGTTATTAGGCGTCATTTACTCGTAAAGAGTTCCGAGTCGTTCGAATGAGACAAGAGGAGAATGACGCTGCTAATCTGCTATCCCTAACCGAATTTTCCTTAATAATCCCAGCCGTCAGATACAGATAAAAATATCCGCGCGAAGTGGAAACACTTCCATCCTACAAATGGTAGAGTTCCTTGTCAAAATATATCACAACGGGAAGCGAATTTCTCGTCAGGTAGACATTATTCTGAAATGTCTACATGGTAACCTTTGCTTTTAGAACATCATGATGTCCCATCAAAAAATTACAGACACGATCAGGGCAATCGTTACTAGCCCTCCGTGACCTACATACTTTACTGTTTTATGTTTGTAAACCAAGCTACTGTACATAAACCTAAATCGACAAAAATGTAGGTGTGTAAAGAATAAATGAGTACTTGAAGCCTGCGCTGCAAGCGTCTACAGAGTCAGAAATCGATTAAACTTGGAGGTCAGTTTTGAATTACTGCCAGCTCACTTTTAAATAATCAAAAGCCTCGATATGACACGGACTTGAACCCGTCCTTACCTATCCTACTTGTCCACGTTTGCTGCTCGTGCTAACGATCAGATATATTGTTTTTAAATCAGACTCAATTTTTACAATGCAGGAATCCAGAGATGATAACCTACCCGTAACTTATTAAAAGGACCTCCCCTACATACGCCCGCACCAAGAATCCCCTTTTTACTTCCTTGCATATAATATATGCATCTTTCCTTTAAAAGGGGGGTTATTTATAAACAAAGTGCTCGCAGTCCTATTCTTAGAGAATACTTCTGAGATGACGTACAGTAACAAGCACCTTTACCAGTTACGGGACCTACTATATTCATTATTTAGCCAACAGAACCATAATGAATTTTTCAGGAAACGGGCCCATACCATTTCCGCTCCACGTAGGATCGAAATCAGGATTCTTGCCACAGAGAAGAAGCTGACTGTGTATGTGTGTGTGTGTACACATTGCCAAAGCAGTGAACGTGCTACCGATCTGCCACAGTCTTCCAACTGTTTACCGATCAGTCCTATTTTGAGGTCTCGGTTTTCTCTCCTCAGGGGTGAAGTAGCTCTTATAGCGGCACCAGCTCTCGCTTTCCTTTTTCTTTTGTTTCTATTTTCCACGATTTGTCCCTCGGGGGTCGTCTCTCAAGAAATATTACCAGAGGTTTCGATCTTTTCTATGGAGAACTATTCTGCGCCTCATATAACACATAGGCCGATAGCGTTTTTTCAACGTAAATCAAAATTTGTCGAAAATTAGCTTACTCGCTCATCGTAATACCTGAATAACGCCACTACTAAATCGACTGAATATACATCAGGTTTATCTTGCATTTTTGGAGGCGCTCCTGGTACCGATTTGGAATGAGGATGCTGTTCGCCATACTGAGATATAACGCAATGACTATAGAGTCCAAATTTTCATAGAACTGTAAGGGGAAACCCGAACAAAGGATATGAACCAGTCCATCAAATTTAGGCGAATTTGGATAAAAAAAATGGTTACAAGTTTTTGGGATTAATGAAACTATGCTGGGGGAACCCCTGACAAAATTCTGCTGTCGCTGGCGACCTGTACAAATTGTTGAGCTGAATATAGAAGTTAGGCCAAAGGCCAAGCACTGGAACCCATAAGGTCGTTCAGCACTGAAACTGAAATTGACAGTAAAAGGTCTGAAAGGTGGAACAGGAGGACAACCTCGCACTTGCATTATGAATTAATGGAAGTAAGAGAATATGAAAGGAGGTACAGTGAAAGAAACGAAAGGGGTTGCAGCTAGGGGCAGGAGGCACGCTACGAAGAACCTCAAGTAATGCCTACAGTGCAACGGCATGAGGTGCACTGACGGCACCATTCCCCTATAGGGTGTACAAATTGCGACCTTACAGAAGAATAAGACAGCAAACGTAGAGTGTAATGATACACAGACATATTCACCATGACCCAATTGTAATATCAATGCTTCCTCTCTCTCTCTCTCTCTCTCTCTCTCTCTCTCTCTCTCTCTCTCTCTCGTATTTTAAGGCATATAACCTAACAGTGACCGTCATGGCCCAGCAGCGAGCTAAACTGAAAACGCTGAAAAATACACGAGATTATTAAACCACATCCACAGATGCCGGAATGAAATCTCGTTCCAGAATCTGTGCATCTCTTTTGATATCATGAAAGTTCAGTAACACCACGGATGGGAATAAGCAAATAAATATTCGGGGATGATCAAGCAAAATGACCTCTTCAGGCTTAAAATTTCTAATGACGTAATATATATATATATATATATATATATATATATATATATATATATATATATATATATATATATATATATATATAAAATCTGGCTCTCAAGCTATACCATTCCAAATGGAGTGCCATCATATCATATGAGAGCTTTTAGATTTCTCGAAATTTTGGAGCCTAACGTTCCGGGACCCCACAAAACCAATCGTCAAGTGTATAGAAATGCATTGTTTCCTGTCATTACATTTTCAATCAGATTTCTATTCAAAAGTGTTCATTACGCCTATATATGCCTCTTCTTAAAGGTCTTCCTCACCCCACCTCTACAATCAAGCAACTTTAACCCAAAACCGAGGGAGAAAAAATACAAGATTTACTGTAAGATAAATTTCTGGCCCTTTTCCAAATAGTCTAAATCATGGATGCACTACTTACAAAGTAGCAGTCGAAGAGAAAAAAAACTCTAATCAGCTCTATATGAAGTAAACGTCTTTTATAGTATAGCAAAATACTTCGTTAGCTGTGCTCATACAACACTATATTTTAACCTAGGCAATTGATTACTTGGTTAAACATCGAAAGTGTTAGTTTGAAATAGCAGTGCTGTTACAGTATTGCAAAATAAAATAGGAAATTGGAAACAGGACAAAACAAATGGAAGGTAACACAAATATCGTTTAATTTCCATATGCCTGTCAAATGCAAATGTCAGGTCAGTGTACAACACACACACGCGCGCACACGCGACACACACATATATATATATGTGTGTGTGTGTGTATGTATGTATGTATATATAGATATATATATATATATATATATATAATATATATATATATATATATATATATATATAAATGCGTGTTCTCGATTATATCAGCTGACGCGTTTGTGTTCGGTTTACCCTAAACCGCCTACGAGGCTTACTTAATTGGTAGCTTTAATCTCCTCTCGTGCTAGAACGACTTCGTTACATTTTTCATTACTTTTGTACTCCGTACGTTTTATTAATTCTACCGGTGTTGCAAAGTCCGAAATTCTTTAGAAATACCTTAAATTGCTCATCAACGAACGGATTGCAAAATACAATGTCCTTCGAGCGCGAGAGGAAATATGGTCACCAATTAAGCCTCGTATGTGGTTTAGAGCAAAATGAACACAAACGCGTCAGCAGTTACATATCGAGGACATTACGAACCTCTGAAGCCTCTCTTAACACCTTACACGTTTCTGTATACGCAATATGAAAATCATAAGCAGGTATGGCAATGCCGAAGAAAATTTAAGTATAGGAATAAACATCATAAATATCATCAGTAATTAAAACAATAAGAGGTGATTTTCGTCTTCGTTTTAATCAACTATGATATTAAGGTGAAATGTCTATCAAAGGAACCAGCAATTTCAATTAAGCTTCCAATAAGGCGTGCAACTATTTAGTAGCAGCAGCAAAGTAAACTCCCTCACCAATCCTACTACTATACACAGCAAAACATCAAATTTTTATACTTGTGCAATAAACATTAGGAGTCAAGCATGGAAAACAATTGGTAAAAACAAGACATGGAATTGGGCCAACATTGAAAAATAAGAATGCTTTGTAGTTAACATAAAATCTTTAAATACAGGATTTCCATATACCGTGACTTAGGAAGTGAAACGTCAACAGCGACTTCCTGACTCCCTTACAACGGAGGACTGTCGTCACTAAACTCACTGTCTGCTTCAGAGACCTCATTATAACCAGCTGTCTACCACTCTTACCAACTCCAGCAACGCTAGGTCTTCCTTTCAGACACAGACTTTGCCCTTGCTTCAACCCTCATTTCTTAAATTTTCTCTCGAGGTCAGTAGGTGACGGAGGAACTCCAGAAGGTGCCCATGTCCCAATAGATGTCCGCAGACATCAAGTGTCAGGAAGCCTAGTAGCATTCCCTACATGGTCACCCCTCCAAAAACTCACCTGCTCAAATGTTACCAAGTGGCTGACCGGCGTTACGTGTGAACGGCACATCTGCTGGGAATCTAAATTCCATCTGCAAAAGCGAGACCCGTCAATGAAGCGTGCGGTAATATAGAAGCGTCGCACACTGTGAACCTGAATTGATATTCTCGTTCGTTGGGTGCTGCCTCCCGCATATCCATTCGTCCTTTCCACATTTAAAAGCGAAAAGCATAAAATCCATAAATAATGAACTGTGACTGTCCGGCTTAGAAGAGACATTAGGGCACACATTGCATTGGAATAGGACACGAACAACACTATGTTCAATT
>NC_087203.1:79912360-79944860 GCF_015104395.2 Macrobrachium nipponense | reverse complement strand
TGCTACAGTAGTATTACTAAGCTAGCACTGATACCCCACCCACATCTATGTATCGTTCCTCCATTCATAAAGTCTTTGGGTTTCAGAGCCGATGGAATTTCTGTCTGGTGGATGGGCGGGGCAACATTTAGTCAAAAGGTGTTTGTTTACCTTGCTTACGTAATGAATGTTTTTCGACTCTTGGCTCGTAATCATTGGCCATGGCGTCGGCTAGATCATTTTTACTCTATAAAAATTAAAACTATTGGGTTTAGGTTATTGATAATGCTGACAAAATTTGTGTGGGGGTTGTAAAAAATACATATGTCAACTTTCAGCTACATCCGATGCTTTGACAAGGAGCAAAGTCCAAAAACCCGTGTTACAGAGACCCTGAATCTCATAGTAATGTACCTTATATTCAATTATCTGCCATTGTGATAGTAGTGCGACCACACATATATACAATTTAAAACTGAAAATAAGGCCAAGTTTGAAACATTAAAATTCTCATCGAAAGAACATTTCCTAATGATGGAGTTTGGGGTTGTAATTACGCCTATCCAACAACAACGCCGAATGCACCATATTTATATTCACACGTCGGAGTCTATGGTCTGTTGTATATAAATCTGCTTAATGCAAATGTTGCCGTTTGAAAGAAATACAAATATTAGCTTATATCCCTAAACTTCCTTCACCTGATTGGCAATAATTTATAAGTGGAAAAATGCAGCAATGCTCTTCTACATAAATAAATTCCCCCTAATGCGACCATCGCAAAATCACTCTATAAAAAATATCAACACCAATTTCTTTTCTACCATGAGGAGGTAAGCAACACTTGGCGAACCTCAGGTGTATTGTTCTGCCTTTTCGTAAATAATAATAAATTACAGATAACACAACTCTGGCTGTAAATATGTTTTGTTTTCCCCTCGAGCAAAAGTACGGTCATAATACACCAAACACATTTTCCTAAGCAATTCTCGTTAACAAATACTGCGTGTCTATATTTGGATCAAGTCTGTAAACTATCTTTCATCAGCATTCAAAAGAGAGACGCAATTAAACACCGGAACTTTCGTCAAAAGCTGCATACTTTGCATTCCGAGGGATGTCCAAGTTCTCGACTTTACATACTAAAACAAGATTTGCAAAACTCTGCGACGAGAGATTTGTTGCGTTAAATTTTCATATTGGAAATAATAATGACGTTATGGGTATTATTATTATTATTATTATATTCACAAAAATTAAATTTCGCTCCAGTCTACGAACTGAAAAATGCAGTAATATATCGAACCTTTACAATCTCTGGTAATAACAAAGACATCAATACGCGCATTTTTAAAAAGGAAAATGGTACCTGCACGAAATTACAAAGCCCCGAACCTACATCATACTTTTAAAACCAAGAAACTTCATACGCACAGAAATATAGTTCTATCATCAAAACAAACACCGATGAAAATTGTTGCAATTCACAAATAGCGTAGACAGTAAAATACATTCTGGAAGCTTTCCAGAATCTTTTCTAACCTCATTTTTGACTAAAAACAAGAGCATATTGGTATCGAATAAAATCTAACGAGCTATGCACTTCACTCGCCTTATGCCACGGGTATTGTGGTATAACTTCTTAGAGAATAGTCGAATCATTACGAGATTTTGGCAGAGCCTTATTCACAACCTGCCGTAATTTTTGTTTGCATAGAAGTAAACAGTTAAGTAAGTTTGTTCCTGAAAATTAGGAGATTTCCAACAATGATGATACTAATTCGAGCGAGTGACTTTGACGTCACGAAACGTCACTATTAAGCCCCACCTATCCATCTCAATTCACACACACTCACTCTCTCTCTCTTCTTGAATTTCCACCCAGTTTCCAGACCCTTGAACAGACTGAAAGGTTAGGGGAGGACAGTGATACCCTCGGGGACCTCGCACTTCAGGTGCTGTCAAGGCTAATTTTAATCTGGCCATTCTTCTTTTATCGGATACTTTACCTCTCCTTATTTGATGTCAGTGACTGAAGTGGTTGCTGAACCACTGTAACTTTGTCACCTATTCAAACAGATCCGTAGACCATTGGCGGCTTTCTCCTTGTTATATAGGGTGAAAAGTCTCGATGCAATTGCATTCCCACAGCCCCTTGGACAATTACGTAGCATACTCGCTTTAATGCCCAGGTCAAATACACCTGCGGGCCGGGTATAGAGGAGCCTGGCTGCTGCCATCGTCCCATATCGCCAAACGAAGAAAACGGGAAACTCCGAAAAACCACCAAAGTATTATGCTGCTAAAATTCCCGTTTATATCACCATTGCCGTGCTATACTTTCAGGTATTCTATCTGTTACGCTCACAAGAAAATATATGATACAACATGCACATCATTTTTTTTTTCATAATTCAAGGCTCAGTCAGTACTTAGAGAGAGAGAGAGAGAGAGAGAGAGAGAGAGAGAAGAGAGAGAGAGAGAGAGAGAGAGAGAGAGAGAGAGAGAGAATTGCTATGACAGAAGTTGGAATTTCTACCCTCATTTTCAAGAACAAACTGACTTGACTGTTTACTTTTGGTACTGCACTATGCTAACAAAAATTACAGCAGGTTGTGAATAAGGAACTGCCAAAATCTCATACTGATCCGACCATTCTTTACGAAGTTAAAAAAAAAAACCTCACTTTTTAATCTTGCCACCTTCCAAAAATAAACACTGGTTAGGCCTAATAACTGCACTCTCTACCAACATACAGTACACTTACTTCAGAGCTTTTTAGGAAGTTTTGCACTTACCCTATTGTTCAATGGTCGTGTATCCATTTGTTTGCAAATTACGTCAATTCATCGAAATGGTATTTAAGAAAAATACGAGCATACATTCAGTCTATATTATGCACTGCCCCAGCGCACCTGGGACAGCGAGCATTAAGTAATCTGTGATAACACCTGAATTTTACATAAAAGCAAAGTAACCTGGATGGCAGCAAATCTTCCACGTAAGACGATTGGTTTGTCATGACAGTCTAAATACCCTATCAACTTATCTGATTTAAATACAAAACTATAGTCCAGACTCTAGAAGATAAAGGTCCCGGGGTGCCGCCAACATCCCCAAGGTCCAACAACAGTCCAAAGAATTCAAGTTAACTGCAGAACGGAAGTGATCCAAAAGGGTTAGCTGAAGTCGATTTGCTCTACGGTCGTCGACAGCAAAGGTTGCAGACCTCAGCCCACTCCCACCGACTGCTGTTCCTACAGACTATTAAATACCGTTTACACTTCGAATATCAAACGCAACCTGGTAGCGACGGAGCTGGAACCGGATAACCATCATTATTACTATTCAGCTTCTTCAAACCTTTCACTGGTAAGGCACGCTCCTCCCCAAATACGGAAAAAGTGCAAAACAGAAATAATGCTGCAAAATAGAAAACTTAAATGTAAATTACATAAAATTACAGTAAACTTGCTGTGGTCGACGACTTCATCCCTCCGTCAAATAAAATGAGCGTCCATCAGGTCCGCAGGTCAACCGCAACAGCAGTGGACTGGAATATGCTTTGCGCGTGAACTTACACGTACCTGCATATTTAATTGCTATCCGTACATACCATTCCTTCACGCACTGACTGTCTTTCTACAATGATTACGTACATAATATAAACCTTTAAAAACTTCGAGGAGAATGCACGTAAGCCAGTACCTGGGTATGATGTCGCACTCACGCACACAAAGCTGTGTAAAAATCCCTCTCTACGGTGAAAATTATTCGCTTGATCTTGAGCTGACCACGTTACACACAAACAAACGTCTATTTATTCCAAAACAGATGGATTGGAAGACGGTAAGAATCTGTATTAAGATCAGCATCACCCCTAATCGCTAAAGCGTGTGCTGGGAGCGTGACAAAACACTAAACACCGGGACAATGCATGTTGTTTGTTCTCACTATCAGGATTGTGACTTCCTGCCAGTGCCACATATTCAAAACGGACAGTACTATACGAACATTACGTATTTTGTCCATGTTTGCTTGTTTGCCATTAAAAGGATAAAGAAAAAAGCTAGGAAATAAATTTCTATTAAGCGGGCGGGTCAGCTAATGGCCAAAAACAGTTGATTTGACTGTAGGAACCCGGTCCGGATTAGAGGCGATTACCAAGAGTGTTGGTAATGGTAATATGCTCTGTGAGCGCTTTCCTGTTTCATTCTATACTTTAGGCGGTGGATATCTGTGTAATTTGGTCCAATTTGGCACACAGCACTACAATATGTCTTAGACATAACGCTTGGGATTCTGACTAAGCAATACGATCTGATTCCAACATGACAAGACTTCTCAAAAGTCACGGTTACTTTAATCAAGACCGTCAAAACGTTTGAGCGACAACCAATGAAGGTTAACTATCTCGACCTTCCACTAAGCATGGATGATCTGAACAAGATATGGGTGACAAGCTTAACCTGACGGTTGCAGGGCAACTGACCTCGCAGATGTCAGGTTATTCAACTCTAACAAGATGAAATGGGGGGCTAACTTGACCTTTCGGAGTGACTTATCCTTCTGCAGGAAATAGCCTACACTTGGGTGTGGGAGTGTTTAAAACACACAACGACAAATAAAGTCAAAATACAGAAATGAATGCCCATTGCGTGCAGAATATTTGCAAGGGTTGAAAATATAATTTTACTACATCAAATTATTACTAGATTCAAACTGAAGCATCTATACCCTACCTGAATGGTCAAGGCGATGTCACGCCATTTTTCTTCGTTTTAAATGGGAGCAATAAGACCTATTTGGCCTAGGCTCTTAAAAATCTAGATGAAAAATGACAATGTTGCATTCAAATTTCGTCAAAGATAATATTCTATAGACTTTTACGGCAACTCATGGCACAATAATACTATTCAAGCCGAAAGAACCATTCATCTTGTTAAAACAGGTTTTGAAAGAACTAAATACTACCCTGGTGAAAAATAAAAATAGATAAGATGCGATAAATTACCGACAGCAAATAAAGATAAAATATACCAATAGCAGGATGATGAATTGGAGGCTGGGGAACACGATGCTAACATTAACTACCAGATAAAGACTCGTTGTGGTGCCGATTGCCATTAAGAATATTTCAGCAACTGAACAAATAATCTGATGTGTGGCGGTATTACCACTATTGTGAAGGCTGGTAATACTTTGACTCGATAACATAGATCCAATAACAATTTGATACCATAAAAACCCAGGGAGACGAGCGCTTCCCTTTAATGACCAGGACTCGACATCGGCCTAAGTATATTACATGAATAATTACCAAAATACGCTCGGTCCCTTCACATCGCGAACACAACACCAAGGTTAGTCAATCAAATAATTACCATACATAAAAAAAATGCTCAAGCTGAAGTGAGACACTAACATCCGGTCAGATGCAAAAGAACCTTGAATACAACTGACTAAAAAACTAAAAAATAAATAAATGAAAATAAAAAAAACGCTGGTCAGAGTATCTCAAATTTGTCCCACAACTGACTAGTTTTTGTACTCCCTAAAAAAAATCACGGCAACTCCCTCTGCATCGAAAATAAATTCGGGTGTAATTAAATTCATAAACACGCACCGCTATAACCCGGTCACTCGCAAATTACCAAGTCGCCTCTATGCTTGCTTGGTGGAACCTTGGGTGGAACATGACAGGCCGCGTACCTTGCAACAACAACGAGATCTGCCAAAACCACTTAGTAATTGTTTCCGTGTGTTGGTAATACCGAGATAAAAAAAAAAAAATGACACCAAAATAAACATACCTTTCACAGGTGAAACCATTGCAGGGCTAAACTGTAGTACTATTGGCCTAGGATATCAATACAAACACGGGGGGCCTAACAACATGCTAATAACAATGAATTGACTGGTCTGACATACTAATCATTGGGAAAAAATATCTACAGTTGGCAACTGTCCAAGAAACAGTTAAAACAGAAAATAATAAACGTAAAAACATTCGGCTGCACCTTCACAAATACCCACATCCCTCGGGAAAATCAGGGTTTGCAATCCATAATATAAAGAGAAAAACAAAATAAAAAAAACAGTGCGTGACTTGAGTGAACTCGTTATCCTTACCTTTCCTAGCTTAAACAGGGCTGTATCAGGTTGCCTTTCCCGTCGATCCCAAAGGGAGACTCCACACAAAACCTGTTTGTCGGAAAACGTTAGCTTGATCGTTGCACTAAATTCTGATAAACAATTCCTGTTTTCGGCCGGGCTAATTCGTTTCTGATGGGCTATGAACGGGGTCTGTGGGCTGTTTTGGAATGCACGAGGGGTATGCTTTTCTACATAGTGGGTATTACATGGTACATTAGACGACAATACGTGAGATAGATGGGGCAGAGAGTAACACAAGCGAGACCAGCGGGCGGACGCAGCGATTGAACGTTTCCTTTTCGGCGGCTGGGAGCACACTGCCTGAGTCACTGTCTGTCAGTCGCACAGAGGGTCTGGTGACTGAGGAGGGCGGGTGGGAGGAGTGAGGGGATGCGCCAGCAGCGTTATCCTGCACCTTCTCACTTGGCTCCGTTTTCTTTGAGGGAGAGCAGATTACTGCTCAGCCTACCTAGGTGATGAAACGTTTCTCACGGATGAAAATCTGTTTTCAAAGTAATGATGGTCTCTTGACTATGCCTTAACAGCCACGAGAAACCACATATTTATAGAAATAACGGCAAACATATTTGTAACTCTAACTTATTAGTTTCCGTTTTCTTTGAACCTGAAGTTGCATGTGATCGGCTTACCTCCTTTATAAACGTTCCTTTTCGTGGGGTGGGATTATTATTGGTTTTTCATTGTTGGGAAGTTCTCTTCAACCCCATTACAATATGGCGTAACTATATAAAACAAAAACGCTAATTACTGTGACAAGGACTCGCGCTGCTAACCATTTTTTTTTTTTTTTGCTTTTTTTATTTTATAAATCTTTAATGAGTTATAATGGTTATGGTCTCAATCTTATAACCTAATGGAATCAATATGTAGCAAAATTAGAAGGAGCCTTAAATTTATTCAGATGCCGGTAATACCACAATTTTAAAGTGGAGAAAGCGACATTGCTCACTTTCAGAAAGTATTCGTCATGAGAATGCGAACACTGCTATATTAATTTTACCTAAAAATCAACTTAATATAGTACTCAGACCAGATAAAAAAGAAAAAAATATGCCTTCATAAAATAACTGAAAATAAAATAAAAAAAATCACAAGTTTTACACTACCTTCAGGCCGTGTATTACAAAAGCAGAAAAAGCACGACATTCAAGATCACAAGTAATCGTTGCATCAGGTTGAAAGGGTACCGGCTATGCATAACTCGGACCTCACCGAAAGCAGCTTTTCCGAACTCCAAGTCGGGTATCCAGTGGCCACGGTCTATCTAGACCGTGCCAGTGGCATGCTAACTAGTCACTGCCGTTATTGACAATGGTTGGGGTAGTACCTCCGTTACTAGTAATGCATTAAAATGAGCGATGCATGGCAGATGGGATGAGGATAAGAATTCTTTGTTGAAAAGAAAGCATTCTTTATACGCCATTTCTAATATATGAACATGGGTTAAAAGAAAACTTTCATCACAAATAATAAACGAAAAATATACAAATATCATGGGCAAAACATAATTACAGGCCGCGAAACGTCAAAAGGAAAGTGTATAAAAACAATTCTTTGCGTTCCCTGTTATCATACGATTGTAAGAACAAAAAAAAAAAAAAAACAAAAAAAAAAAAAAAAAAAAAAAAAACTACAAACGGCCGAGGAGCTCGACTTGTCGATTCACAGGCGTCTTTAAACAAATAATCTGTGAAACACAGAGGAAAGCGGAGAATTCCACACTCAGAAAACGGTTGTAGTTGAGAAATTGCTTTACCAGTTGACTCTCGAGATTGGTATCCATTTTAGCCATATATATATATATATATATATATATATATATATATATATATATATATGTATATGTATATATATATATATGGATATATATATATATATATATATATATATATATATATATATATATACATACATACATACATATGGCTAAAATGGATACCAATCTCGAGTCAACTGGTAAAGTAATTTCTTAACTACAACCGTTTTCTGAATGTGGATTCTCCGCTTTCCCCTATGTTTCACATATTGCTTGTTAAAAAGACGCCTGTGAATCGACAAAAGAAAGAGAGAGAGAGAGAGAGAGATTCCCGGTACTGGGCAACGCAAAAGAATGTGAATGCTTATACTCTGCAAAGGCGAGTAGCCCGTACTACACCAGGTCTTGAGGCGTCAGCAATAAAGACGCTAAAAGAAGAGTCATGATTATATCAAGATTATGAAGGTATCCTCCGGCTTTAGTCCAAATCATGAAAACGAGACTTACACTTGTAGCAATCTTTTAGAAAATCTGAAGATCACAAATTACTTATGGGTTCCTGGACGGCAGAAATATAAGGTAAGGGGTGACTTAAAATTATTTTTAGATGTGGCACCAATAATATCATGTATGTAGACAGGCATAAGAGACGAATAATATCTACTGAAGATTTAAGCAGCATCGCCTACTAAATACATTTCTTTACCCGAAGAGAGAGAAAAAAAAGGGACCCTCAAATAATCAGAATCGTCGGGTACAGTTACCTATGCAAAGAGAACCATGCCATGAGCGGGACGCAGTACGTGATCGGCTAATCAATAAAGTCTTAGGCTTGCAGGAATTCATCCCTCAGAAAGAGGGAGAGTACCCTACGAAGGCTTACACATTGCAACAATATGATTATGATAATAGATTAAAGAATAGAAAATTTAATTTAGGACTAATGGTCAAGCGCTGGGACCTATCAGGTCACTTAGCGCTGAATGACGGTAAAAAGCTTTAATAGGTGCAACTGGAGGAAACCCTCATCGTTGCACTGCGAAACAATCGTTAGGAGTGTGTGTAAAGTCAGATGGAAGAAAGAATAGGAACGGAGGTATAGTAAAAGGGATGAAAGGGGTTGCAGCTAAGGCCAAAGGATGCTACAAAAAAAACTCTCTATCCCAGTATAAAAAAATAACCATAAAAAAGGCAAGCTTAAGTAACCTCTCGATAGAAAATGCAAAAGTCCAAACCAGAAGTGTAATTAGTCTGGGTTTAAAAAGCGCATCACGTTGATTTCCGCGCTGTGCCTCCTCATTGATGGTAACAAAGCACTTATAGTAAAAACACAGCTCCTTATGGAATGATGGAATGGAATATGGGATTTAGGGGACAGGCAAAGCACTGGGACCCGTTGATATGGTATGTACAATTAAACGAGCCTTCTGACCTATAGTTTTTATCCTGTGTTGGTAGTTGGGCCAGTTTTATTATTACAATGTAGTCCATCCAGACTATTGCGTTACATTCCTACTTTAAATGATTGTCCCAAAGGTTCTGTATATCCAAACAAGATTGCAAAAAAAAAAAGAAAAGAAAATTGAGCTGCCAACTAACCGAATGAGGGAATCTTTCTTGATTTTTCAAGAAACATGGAAATACCGATGGAAACCGATGAACCACTGCAAGGCGCAAATATATGTATGTGTATTATACACACACACACACACACACACATATATATATATATATATATATATATATATATATATATATATATATATACAATTTTCGTTAAAAGCAATTGCTTTAGTGGCATCAATAAGTTTCTTGCAGGTATCTTCATACCGACGAAGTTTTTTCCGATTCTCGTTCGTCAATTTCTGGTGAAAAATACGCAGACTTCCTTCTTCCATTTATTGAATTTTGTCACGACAACTGTTTCGCCTTATGGCATTATCAAGCGACTACTGACTTACAATCTGGCTTTTCGGCCTATTTATTTCATCGTGTGGGAGGTATGACCTTGAGGTATGGGTACTGGTTAGTCTGGGGATTAACAGCTATATTCATTTTCATTCCTGTATGTAATTTTGTATTTTTTTTTCTAAAACCAACATGTAACATATTAAATTTTAGACATACACTTAAGGAAACACTAGCACATAGCATTGTATTTTGAATATTTATTTAACAACCGTTTAAACTTTCACTTTCATTGTCACAGTACATATGTCCTTATGTTCTTTGTATCCAAAACAACGCCCTTAAGCTGTTAATCCCCAGACTAACCAGTACCCATACCTCAAGGTCATACCTCCCACACGATGAAATAAATAGGCTGAAAAGCCAGATTGTAAGTCAGTAGTCGCTTAATGCCATAAGGCGAAACAGCTGTCGCGACAAAATTCAATAAATGGAAGAAGGAAGTCTGCGTATTTTTCACCAGAAATTGACGAAAGAGAATCGGAAAAAACTTCGTCGGTATGAAGATACCTGCAAGATACTTATTGATGCCACTAAAGCAATTGCTTTTAACGAAAATTATATAAGAGAAAAACTATGCCCTATATATATATATATATATATATATATATATATATATATATATATATATATATATATATATATATATATATATATATATATATATATATATATATATATATATATATATATATATATATATATATATATATATATATATATATATATATGAATAACTTGATCACGAAGTATATAAAACGTGATGCTATGTATAAATAAAGGTTTTTTTGCCACGAAGGAAAAAAATGAAAAAACGAGTTGCCGAGTACTTTCGTCCTATTCGGACCCTTTACAGAGAGGGTCCGAATAGGACCGAAAGTACTCGGCCAACTCGTTTTTTCATTTTTTTCCTTCGTGGCAAAAAAGAAAACCTTTATGTGTGTATATATAATATATATATATATATATATATATATATATATATATATATGTAGTATATACACACGAACAAAGTTACAGCCATGAAATTAAATGAAGTACTGGAAATGCTAAGTACTTTCGTCTTATTACCAAGACGTGTTCAGAGTACTTAGCATCTCCAGTGTTTCAATTTCCTTTGTGGCTGTAACTTTGTCGTATAATCACGCTTTTTTATTTCTTCGTGATATAGAATCAAACATATATATATATATATATATAATTATATATATATAAATATATTATATATATATATATATATATATATATATATATATATATATATATATATATATATATATATATATATATGTATATATATATATTATATATATATATATATATATATATATATATATATATATATATATATATATATATATATATATATATATATATATAGAGTATATTAATATATAAGTTCTATCAGTCATTTATACAAAATTTATTTGTAAATTTATTTTCAGATTTATATCCACCTGCTTAGTAAAGGATGAGAAGTTAAAAGGCCTCGCAGCAGTATTCCATTGTTTCACTATCCTTCGTGAATTTTGTCTTTATATCCTTTACTAGGCAGACTGATATAAATATAAAAAAAAAATACAAAGAAAGCTCATATAAATAACAGATAGGGATTATAAAGGAAAATATGTACCTGGAATCCAACACAGCTGAAGAATTAGTATACCTACCCAAAACAGGGGTACAATTTAAGAGGTTTACAAAGGATTAAGCCCAACTGCCCAATTTAATCATTATACAGGGAGGTGACTGACCACCAAAATAGAATGTTGTAAAAGTACAATTCAATAAATCTCATTCTGGTAAACAATAACAATATTTTGCAAAGTGAACATTTTCACAAAAATTATATTAAACATACAGATACATAGAAAATATTTATAATGTAACTAACCTGTAATTAAGTCATCAATTTTACCTTTAAGGTCATTGTTAAACATTTTACTAATATAAAGGTCCAAATAATACACACCAGAGCTAAGGTTAAAATTACAATTGGAAGTAAGTTGTACAATGGCAGATTCTAAAAGATTTTTTGAAAAGAAATTGTTTGATCTAGCAATCCCTGAACTGCCGGTCCAATTTATCATGTGAGAGTTTTCACTTAAATGAATAAATATTGCATTGGATGTTACCCCAGTTTTGACAGAATACTTATGCTGCTTAATTTTTTCTTCTAGATCCTCACTAGCTGATATTATTAGCATTCCTGTTAGTGTGTTATTATAGGAAAAAGCAAAGCGGACATTCAAAGATTTTAACAATTATTATATGGTTTAAAAACTGTTAAAATAAGGCAAGCTTACAATGTTCTTATAAGTTTCTTTCTCCATACTACTTTCACTATAAAACTTTGTGGGCTCTATTATAGCAAATATCTAATACATGTGAAGGATAACATAAGTATTCTGTACTCACCATAATCCCTGTTCAACCCAGATGAAATACACAATTGTCCGTGAATGAAAGAAGAGGCCATGCTCCAATCTCCCCTCTACTATATCCAACATAGAAATGTTCCTTGCACAAATGTTCAGGGGTAAGGAAAATTGGGACGCACAGGAGGGATAGTAGTTGATGCAGAAGGATGGCAAAAAGAAAAATGTTTGTAGATGGAATCACTGATTGCTAGGCATGTTGTTTCTCCTCCTCATTAACTCCTTTGTAGAGCTAATACAATAGGTCAGCAAGGCTCACAGATATTGCAGGTGCTATAGTGTCACTATTTGATACATTAGGGTTAACTTCCATCATGTAATTAGGCATCCTTGAACCATGCAAAGATGCCTCACACATTTGAGGTCAGCATCTTAGAACTCTGTCCTCTTCCCTCAATGCCTGGTGTTTAACTACGTGCCCATCCATGATTGCCATCACATTACTGTCAGTCAGCAGCTCTTCATCCACCTCTTCACACCCAATCTTGTAAGACAATCTTACAACCTTCGTACATGCATTTAAAAGAAGGGATGCTTGTGAACTTATAAACTTATTCAGACCATATTTCCCTTAAAATGAAGTTCAAACTAGGTACCTGCAACTCATTCCAGGCATCACTGATGTAGCTGATTTCATCCTCCAGGTTGAAATTCATACAAAAATCCTTCACTGTCCTGTTCAGTCACCATCAAGGAACCTGGGCATATCTTCATTATCCATTATTTGTCATTGGTAGTAAACCTTGAAGGTGAACATAACATAGGAAGATTTATGTTGAGGGAAAGAAAATAAGTAAATACATTATAAAGGAGGGAGGAGAGGAACAAAAATACCAATACATTTATTACAGAAGTATAACAGACCACAGAAATTCATAAACATAATGAGAAAAGCAGTCAAAATAATCATGAATGCAGGCATAGTTGAATTTTGGACTGGATAGATGGTTAAACCCCTTTTTAAGAGTACTCAGTCTTCCTTATAAGATATATCCAATGACTTTGATAGCTTTTAATATAAGAGAAAAGCAGAGCAGAGTACATGCTAGGACTTTGATTATAAGGTGCATGTAAATATACTTTGGTCCATACGTTGGAATGAGAAAGATTGCGTTAACAGGAGATCCTTTATAGACTTAGTATGACTTGAAGCAGCCTTTAATCCTAATGCAGCTTCCTCTTCTCAGGCAATAAACTTCTTGTCAAACATCTTCCACTACTAATACAGAATCTCTGAGGACAGCTTGGCAGCCTTCTAACAAGCACTTCTAACTTTCCCCAATGGTGTTTAAAAGTGAACACTGATTTGCTTTTTAAAGCTCTATCAAATGTCCTTTTGCAATCTGGTCCCCCTAGTCGAAAAAAAAAAGTCTTCATCACTATCATACATGGGTGGATATGCTGGCATGTCTCATTCATTTTCTAGATTCAGGTGAATAACAGCCTCCACCTCCTCTATATGCCATATCTCAGGATCCTCTTCTTAGCCAAAGATGATAAGTCTGATCAGCTGCAAGAACAAAATCCTTCTTTTAAAGACCACAGGCACAGTTGATGGTTGGTTTTTGTTGCTTGCCAAATGATGTCCAGTTCTTCTTCAAGCATGAATGAATGACTATGAAATTTGAGCCATAAGGCCTGCACTAGAGGCAAGAGGGCCATTCAGCACTACTTGCATTTCAGTAAGCACTAATTCATTGATTCATTTATTTTTTTGCAAGCACACCATTGTCAAGGGTATCCAATTGAGTTTATATTTCTAACAAGGGTTTGTACACACATGAGCCTAATGGTAAAGATGATTTATGTAACCAATGAAACGTATGTGAGCAATTTGGTAATCTCAGGTCCTTTGGAGCTAACAGCAAAAGACCAGATTCCAAACAATATTACAAGATAGGTTTAAAATAAGACCCAAGAAGGCTAACAAATAATTTAATGCGAAAAATACTATAAACACTGCATGTACATTATAATCAACAAAGTTATGAATAGTTCTACTGCTATAAAAAGAAAAGAATATGGATGCATTTTTTTTTATTAATAATCACACTCACTCTCCTTTACAAAGAACTTTTCAACTTTTTTTTGGCATTAGTAAAGCTGAAAAATAGCTTAAACTGCAGAGAATATAAGGCAAACAAGTTATTAAAATACAAAACTGCTGAGTGAGGTCAACATTTTGTCATGAGGCTATGTAAAATTAACCCTGAACGGATGGCAGATTTTCCCTCTATAGTATGCACGGATCTGGTCTGAATGGTTATTATAAAAATAGTTATCAACCAAGTGTCATCTGATCCTAACAGAACAAAAATTAAAGTAACCAATCAACCTTATAGGTTTGGAGGATAGCTCCTGTTTGGAACATTCCTTTTAAATCTTTCACATTATATTACCATTACTTTGAAATTTTTATTATAAATAATGTGAAACAAGAATGATTACATTAACTTACCTTGATAGTAATGAACTAGCTGATATGATTACTCATACCTTCTATTGCATGTTTATGCTGAATTATGAAAAATTATTTTCATACAAATTTACACAAAATCCACATTAATAGAAAATAAAATGTGGATCACTACAGAAGAAATTCCTGTTAAAATAAAGTCACTACACGCCTTAATCAAACTATTAAACATAATTTACGTACAGCATAAAGATTCCCTTAATGCAAATAAATATAAACTTACATTAATATTTCCAATAAACAAAGTGAAGCCCAGTGATTAACTTATGCCAGATTATAAAAAATTATACTGTACTTCACATTATAAATAATTCTGCTATGAACATTTCATGAACACACAAATGTTTTCAAGTAACTGGTCACTGTATAGCATATAAACAAAAGTACAATTTTATTGTAAAATTTGTCAGAAGAAAACATGTACATAGGTTGATAATGTAATGGAAGATGATTTGGCAGTCATGGACCAGAGAAATATTGGCATGTTCACAGGAAGTACAAGAAGTGTCAGCATATCTTATAAAAACCAACAGAAGTAGTGATGTAACTTGTGGAGAAATATTTATGACATAATGTATTCAACAAAATTCTGAAGAATGATAGTGTATTTAATCAGTGTACAGTAGACAATCTTGTCTGCTGTTTTAACAATGAAAACCTTAATCTGTTGTATAGGACATTTAACACTTTCAACATAGTCTCCACAAAGTACACCCATACTAAATTGTGTTAACAATATTTTCCCCCTTCACACATTTTGCCTAATAACACATTATTGCTGGTATCTCTATTATTTCTTTTTTCTAACCACCAAGCTTCAGTAATTGCTAATTATAAGCCCCTCGCCCACCCCTTCTTCCTCCACCACGGTGGAACTCCAAAGTACCTGCAATAAAAAACAAAATTACTGTATACGTTTTACAGATACAAGCCTACTGTGCTTGACAATGACACTATTACTGGTCAAATGCATACATCAAGCCAAATACAGATAAAATTGAATGAATTGATAGTTAAAGATGAATCTAAATATATTCTTCTTGCAGTCGAACCCCCTTTTTCTTTGCTATGTCTCTGGTCAAGAGAAGTACGCATGTTCATCAAAAAAGGAGAATTGAGTAAATATGATATTGTTATTTTACAATAAAGTTTTGTACATACTTACCTGGCAGATATATACTTAGCTTACGTCTCTGACGTCACGACAGAATTCAAAACTCGCGGCAAACGCGACCGGTAGGTCAGGTGATCTACCCCACCCGCCGCTGGGTGGCAGGTGTATGAACCAATCCCCCTTTTCCAGTCATATTTTCTCTTCCACCTGTCTCCTGAGGGGAGGCTGGGAGGGCCATCAATCGTATATATCTGCCAGGTAAGTATGTAGAAAACTTTATTGTAAAATAACAATATCATTTTTGTACATGAACTTTCCTGCCAGATATATACTGAGCTGATTGACACCCTTGGTGGAGGGAAAGAGACAGAGCTAACAAGGAAAAAGGGGAAACAACATCTGTTGTAGGATACTAACAAACCTTGGTTCTTACCTGATAAGGCTGAAGACTTCATAGGTACTGTCTATTAGTCTGCAAAGCCTGAAGAGCTACAGCGAGGGCGTGACCTACAGCTGAAAAGACTCTTTGGGTGGGCTACCGAAGGGATTTGTATCCAGCTTACTTAGTAGAATCCAAGTCGGATCATGTCAGTGGGGATTCGCCCTCTTAAATGACAGAGCCTGACCACTACCAATGCAGGGAGCTCTAGCACAAACAGATCACCTAACCATTCTAATGTTAGCAATACGAATAGAAAGAGATGCCTACCTGCATCCTCTTTCAAACAACCATAAAAACACAATACAAATGATAAGGGAAAATTTTTTTACAAAGGATATGCTTCAGCTCCCTGCCCCAGCACTGAATCCGCCGATACGTATGGGCCTAACGCGAAGCACTTATCGTAAAGTAATCATGACGTCTCCAAGTAGTGGTTTTTGCGCGAATACTGAATTGCATCTCCAGAATGTTGCTTTCATCCAGATTCTGGAGTGACATATTCTTGTTGAAAGCCAAGGACGTAGCAATGGCTCTTACCTCGTGAGCCTTGACTTTCAAAAGCTTTAACTGATCCTCACCGCAAGCCAAATGTGCTTCCTTCACGAGGCTTCTAATAAAGAAGGACAAAGCATTTTTAGACAATGGTCTACTGGGATCCTTTACAGAGCACCAAAGTCTGTCCTTAATGCCCTTAAGAGACTTCTTCCACTGGAGGTAGTATCTTAAACTCCTCACAGGGCAAAGAGTTCTTTCTGGCTCTTCCCCTACCAGGGGAGCTAAGCCTGGAACCAAAAACAAAACCTTGGCCAAGGGATTTGTTTTGAGGGGTTCTCGTTCTTAGCTAGAAAAGAAGGAAGGAAGGAACCAAATCACGGAATCTCCTTTGAAAACCTTTTTTTTTTTTTTTTACCCTTCCTTTTTGTTCTAGAGCATGAAGCTCGCTAACTCTTGGCAGATGCTAAAGCCAAAAGAAAGAAACAGAGCCTTCTTCGTAAGATCCTTGAAAGAAGATGACTGGGGTGGTTCAAAACTTCGAGGACCTCAGGAAACGAAGAACCACATCCAGATTCCAGCTCGGAATTTCAGTCGAGGGTTTCTTGCAAGTTTCGAAAGATCTTAGCAGATCATGTAGATCTTTGTTGTTGGAGATATCTAGGTTCCTGTGCCTAAACACAGCTGCTAACATGCTCCGATATCCTTTGATGGTTGAAACTGCAAGACCGCATTTTTCCCTGAGAAAAACCAGGAAATCTGCGATTTGGGTCACAGAGGTACTGGAAGAGGAAAGCTTCTGGTTTCTGCACCAACGGCGAAAGACGTCCCACTTCGACTGGTAGACTCTAAGTAGAGGGCTTCTAGCTGAGGCGATAGCCTTCGCTGCCTTAGCTGAAAACCCCTTCGCTCTGACAAGACTTTTGACAGTCGAAAGCCAGTCAGATTGAGAGCGGGGAGGTTTTTGTGATACCTGTCGAAGTGGGGTTGTCTGAGCAGAATCTACTCTTTGTGGAAGAGCTCTTGGAACGTCCACCAGCCATTCCAGTACTCTGTGAACCAATCTTGGGTCCGGCCAGAATGGAGCTACCAGCGTCATTCTTGTCGCTTCCGAGGCTGCAAACTTTCTGAGTGTTTGACTCAGAATCTTGAATGGAGGAAAGGCATAGACGTCAGACCTCTCCAGTCTAGAAGGAAAGCATCCACTGACACTGCTCCTGGGTCTGAGATCGGGGAGCAGTAGAGGTCTATCCTTTTGTTCTTTGCTGTCGCAAATAGGTCGATATGAGGTCTGCCCCATAACCTCCACAGGTCTTGGCAAACTTCTGAGTGCAGAGTCCACTCCGAGGGGAGCACTTGATCCCTCCTGCTCAGGAGATCGGCCCTGACATTCCTTTCTCCCTGTACGAACCTGGTGAGGAGAACGATCTTCCTTGCCTGAGACCAACAACACAGCAAGCCCTTTGCTGTTTCGTACAGGGGAGAAGAAAGTGTCCCCCCCTGCTTTCTTATGTAAGCCAAGGCTGTGGTGTTGTCCGAGTTGACCTGAACTATAGCATTTCGGACGTGGGGCTCGAAGGCTTTTAACGCCACCAACACTGCCATCAACTCTTTGTTGTTGATGTGCCAGGACACCTGTTCCCTCCTCCCAGGTGCCTGACACTTCTTCTTGACCTAGGGTCGCACCCCAAACCCGTCTCCGACGCGTCGGAAAACAATACTTGGTTCGGGGATTGCATGTACAGAGACAGACCTTCTGCAAATCGGAGAGGGTCTGCCCACCACAGAAGGTCCTTCTTGATTCCTTTTGATATCATGAAGGAGAATTCCAGATCTAGAGAGAGACCCCTCCAATTCCGGTAAAGGAAGAATTGGAGAGGTCTGAGATGCAACCTTCCTAGAGAAACGAATTGCTCCAGCGAGGAGAGTGTCCCCAACAGACTCATCCACTCCCTCGCTGTGCATGCATCTTTCTCTAGGAAGGTCAATTAGTTTCTCTCGGCAACGAGCAAATCCTCTCTGGTGACGGATATGCCCGAAAATCGGAGAAACCATCCGAATCCCAGATATATCAGCTCTTGACTGGGGATTAATTGTGACTACTGGAAGTTCACCAGAAAGAAAACCCCAACGAACTTGCTAAAGTCAGTGTCTTTTGTAGGTCCTCCAGACATCGTTCTTGTGAGCTTTGCTCTGATCAGCCAATCGTCTAGATAGAGAGACCAGCCTCAACTCCCTCCAAATGTAGCCACTGCGCTACATTCTTCATTAAACCCGTGAAAACTTGAGGGGCTGTCGAAAGGCCGAAGCACAAGGCCCTGAATTGGAAGATCTTCCCTCCCATCATGAATCTCAGAAACTTCCGTGAAGAAGGATGGATAGGCACATGGAAGTAAGCGTCCTGAAGATCTAGGGGGGACACCATCCAGTCCCCTGGACGAAGAGCCGCCAACACTGAAGAAGTTGTCTCCATGGTGAACTTCCTTTTTTCTACGAAGACATTCAGGGCGCTTACATCCAGAACCGGTCTCCAACCTCCTGAGCTCTTGGGAACTAGGAACAGTCTGTTGTAAAAACCCGCAGAAATGAGGATCTTTTCACTAGTTCTATCGCCTTCTCCAGCATAAGATCTACTGCTAGAGAGAGGGCTTGATTCATGATGGGGTCCTTGTACTTGGCTACCAACTCCCTCGGAGTCGTCGTCAACGGAGGTCTTGATAAGAAGGGAATGAGGTAGCCTTTGCGGACAATCGAGAGTGACCAGTTGTCCGCCCCTTTCTGGGCCCAGACGTTGGCAAACTTCAGTAGTCTGGCACCCACTGATGTCTGGAGAACTTGAATACTACTTCTTCCCTCTGATGGATCTAGAAAAGGTCTTCCTCGTTTACGGGTCTAGATCCTCTAGAGGAAGAAGCTCTGGCAGGAGGGACTCCTCGAAAGGGCTCCTGCCTAACTGGAGTCTCTCTCTTGGTTTTAGCTGGAAAGAAGTGTGAGGCTTCCTGTAGACTGGGCTAGCATGTCCTGTGTAGCCTTAGCTGAAAGGGCACAAGAAACATCCTGAAAGATCTTTTTAGGGAGAGTTGAGAGGAGAGAGCTCCGAGAATACAGGAGAGAGGCTCTCTGAGCATGAGATACTGATTTCGTCAGGAACGAACAGTAAACATCTTTTCTTGATTACTCCCGCTCCGAAAAGGGAAGCTACTTCACTCGATCCATCTCTCACTGCCTTATCCATACAGTGAGAACACTGATAAGATCCTCAGGTGAAATGGAATCCGGGGTCTGCGTCTTCTTGGCCAAAACGCCCAAAGACAGTCTAGGAAGTTAAATACCTCCAGGACTCAAAACATTCCCTTCAACAGGTGGTCAAGCTCATTCATACCCCATGTCGTCTTAGCAGACATGAGGGCAGAGTGTCGAGAGGAATCCACCAGTGAAGGAGAAGTCCGAGTCTGCCGAGGAGGGAAGAACCAGGCCCAAGGGTTCTCCCGATTCATACCAGAATCCTAGCTTTCCAGTTAGCTTAGAAGGAGGGAAAGAGAACACCGTCTTCCCTTTCTCTTCCTTCGAAAGAAGCCACTCACCAAAACCTCCCTAAGCGCCTTCTTCATAGAGATTGCAGGCTTCATCCTGACACAGGATGAAACCTTCGAAGTTTTCGAGGTCGAAAATAACAATAGAGGCGAGGGCGGGTTGCGACAGGAGAAAGGGCATCACCGAATTCCTGAAGCAACAGGTCCGTCAAACGCTTGTATGAGGAAACGGAGGAATCTTAGGAATTTCTTCTTCCGAGGGATCCTGTTCTTCTTCCGCCGAAGATCCTTCACGATCCTTACGATGATAGGCTGTCTTGTCCTCAGCCTTGAGTCCATCCTTGGAAGAACATCTGGAAGAACTCTGACATCTAACCGGGGAAGTCCTAACTTCCGTTGAGATTCTGCCTGAAAACTCCTTCTTGTCCCGGATGAGGGCGTACTCTAGGCTCTTGGCGCCTAACGAACGCAGGGCGAAAATCTGGCGAAGAGCGGCCTACTAGGCGAAATGCGTCTATCAGGCTCCTGGCGCCTGTCTAAAGGAGAGCGGCTCTGGCGAAGAGCGCCTGCCATGCGGGAAGCGCTTATCAGGCTCTTGGCACTGCTGCGAGGAGAGCGAACTCTGGCGACGAAGCGCCTACCAGGAGAGAGCGTCTGACAGATTCCAGGTCGCGTAACTCGAGGAGAGCGAAAATCGGTAGAAAGATCGCCTTGTAGGAGAAGAGAGCCTACCAGGCTCTTGGTGCCTGCTAAGCAGAAGGGGCGGCTGACAGGAGAAGAGCGCTGTCTACCGAAGGGCGTCTGGTCACAGGAGAGCGGAAGCCTGAAGGAGAGCGGTTACCATGAGAAAAAACGCCTACAGGCTCCTGGCGTCGCCAGCGGGAGAGATCCTGTCTCGAGACGAGCGCCTGTCGGGAGAGGCTCGTCTACGGGAAGCATGCCTCTCGTCCGACGGAGAAACGATGTCCGCAGGAGAGCGCCTGTCCCATTGAAGGGACGCCTCGTATTACGATCCAATCCTGGAGAGAGGGCGGTTACTGTCGAATAGCGAAAACCTGGAGAAGAGCGCACTGGACTTCTTTTACCGGGATGCGAGACGTCCTTCCTACGACGAGAAGTCACAATCAATGAGTCAGCCAGAGCCGTAATCTGCGCCTGCAGACTAGCCAAAACACGTGTAGGAGATTTAACAAAGTCCTTCACGGGAGACGCAGCTCGATCCTTACTAGGAGAGCGAAACTCCAAAGAAATCCTCGGTTTCTTCACATCCAATCCAAGATCTTCCGAAAAAACTTCAGGGCTGGAGGGGAGAGCGGAAGAAGCTTGCCAGGCTCTCTTCGACGGCCGAGAAGCTTCCGAGAGCTCCAACCACGCTTGGGCGAAGGAGAAGGCGAAGACGAGAAGCATTGCCGTAAGACTTCTCTCTTGGCGCGATCCAAGGTAGCCTGGGAGCGAACATCAGGCACCACCGAGGGGACGCCTGACCGGTGGGGTGGAGTTCTCCCTAACCTTCCTGCGGCTTTCGACTTTCCTCCTCCACTGGGTCTGGGGAGTCTGGAAGAGGTCTAGGCCTAGAAGCATTAGGGAGCCGATCAGACGCACCCTCCACTGCACTGGGATCACTGCACAAATCACTATCACTCTTACCTTCTAGCACTTTAATTTTCAACTCCATGCTGCGAATAGTGGCTCTCATAGTGTCCACCTCCGAAGGCGCATCTTCGGGTTCGATGCAGGGAGCAGGGGCTGAAACTGGTAAAGGCGCTACGTCTACAACAGGGTTATCAACTTCAAACTCGCTAGCGCGCAGACCTACTAGAACTCCTAGATGAAGCTTTCCTAACCTTGTCCTTCTCAAGCTTTCTACATAAGAAAGAAAGCGCCTTCCATTCTCTTCATCAATTTTCCACATTCATTACAAGGGTTAATAAATGAGCAGTCATTCCCCCTACACCTCATGCATACTGTGTGAGGGTCTACCGCAGCTTTTGGTAGCCTCACCTTACAATCGCTAACAGAACAAACTCTGAACATAGTTGATTTCTTAATCTCTAAATCAGACATAATGAAATTCCAAGAATAATCAAAAGAATAATAAAAAACCGGTCCACAAATCGCAAATGCCAAGCCAAGGAGCAGGTACTTCACCAAAAATCCGATGAAACAATCCAGGGCGAAAACGAGTAATAATCCAAAATCGAGAGGTATCGACAACAGATGTAGTCGACACCGGCGACAGAAAATATATGACTGGAAAAGGGGGATTGGTTCATACACCTGCCACCCAGCGGCGGGTGGGGTAGATCACCTGACCTACCGGTCGCGTTTGCCGCGAGTTTTGAATTCTGTCGTGACGTCAGAGACGTAAGCTAAGTATATATCTGGCAGGAAAGTTCATGTACAAAAATGTTATGCTTTTTGTGTCCATGGACACAACTCACCTATCAGATGGCAATTATTCCTGAGAATATTCAGCATTAACTTTCCTTGATGGAGATCCCATCTACTTAGTAACTGGTATTTGAATTTATTTAGGCTATAAACATGGTTCTCAACTTGATTTTATTTTATACAACTTACATAACCTGGAAGGAACTTATTCAAACTATCCATTCACTTGTATGTAACACCAGGGCTACTACCCACTGATGTCAAGATACTTAAAGGTAAAATGAAAGATGATGAAAGGTTATGAACTATGAGCCACCTGCTATTCCTTATCCTATGAAGGCAGTAAACATGTATAGTCACTATACAAAATACATACACGACTGCTTTTATACTGTTTGGAACAAACAGGCAACGGTCAGCAGGTGGTATCTGGTAACTCCTAACTATCCTTAACATAATCATGCCTATGTAGTTTTCTCAGGTTACTCACAATAGTGTACTAACTTACAAGTAACTGTAATTGAGATATATGCACAGGTAGTCCCCAGTTTATAGTTGTCTCAACCTATGGGTCTGTACTTACAACACTTTTTCAAATATACTGTATTCATAAAAAAAAAAAAAAAAAACAGGTGCCATAAGCCCAAATACTACACTGTAAGTGCTGTAACTCTCCGGCACTTTAACAAGGTAAGAAACTAGTGGAGCTGTACCCACAGGGAGGGTTAACAATAAGGAAGTCCCTCCTATGGGAGGATTTACTATAAGGAGGTCACTTCTATGGGAGGGTTCACTATAAGGTTCTTCCTCAATGGAGGGGAGAAAACTGGTTTACCACCAGGGCAAAGCTTACAAACCTTTTCTTTCCTCAGGTTTACATAAGTCTCTCTCTCTCTCTCTCTTTTTTATAAATCTTTCTTAAGATGTTCTTGGTAAGAGCAATTTCCAACTTATGGCAAGTTGCTGAAATGGAACCCCACCCCCTGTAACCGCGGGACTATCTGTATAGTCAAACCTCGGTTTTCGTATGCCCTAGTTTTTGTACATTTGGTTATCGTTGATTTTTTTCACAGAAACTTTGTCCCAGTTTTCATATATCTGCTCGGTTATAGTGCAGTTGAAAATGATCCTTACCAAACTTGTCTGCATGACCATGTGCCTCACAAAGCATCCCAAAACTGTTGTGACCCAGTCTGCCTTTCCTTATCATTAAGTGAGCATCACCCTGCTGAATAAAACACCATGGGGACCAAAGAAAGTTATGAGTACGAGCCTTTCAATAAAGAAAATGAAAACCATGATTGAATTCAAGAACTTGTAGCAAAGTTTGAAAGTGAGGTACACATGGCCGATCTTGCCAGGATGCATGGGAAGTCCCTATTAACAATCAGTTCTATCCTAGTGAAAAAGAAAAAGAAATTAAGGAAGCTGCTGTTGTAAAAGGGGTAAATCTGCCGACGAAACAGAGATTGCATATAATCAAAGATGTTGAGCTGCTGCTGTTGGCAGTAGCACCTGCGAGGAAGAGGCATTTAAGACACGAGGACCCCCTTAAGTTGAGGTAAAAAATATATACAGGTACTCCTCATTTAAATATTAATTTTACAACAACTCTGAGTTAGGACGGCAACATAAAGAGAGAGAAAAAAAACCCATAAAATGAAAATAACAATATTGCCAACGGTGGTCAAGAAAAAGGCTATTCAGTGCCAAAAATCTAGCCTAGCCAAGTTTTGAAAACCTTGAAATCTAAGGCTAAAACAATAAATAAAGCTTTATTATACTTTGTAAAGAAAAGCTATATAGTTGAACCTCTTAAAACCAGCATTCTAAGGTCCAGGAACTCCGGTGGTTCGGCTTAATTCAGCCATTAGTTCGTTGCATGGCCAACAGGGACAGGGTGGCGGGCGCCACTTATTTTCTACAACTTCTAGACAGCTAAAACTATGCCATAATACCTCCTTTGTTTTTATGAAAATAATTCTTAGTAATGAAAAGAAAATGTGTGATGTCAAATATTTTTTTATATTAACTTGAAAATAAATATATTTTTTTTAATATTCCACTTCTAAAGTATCTACCAAGTAAAACCTTTTAATCAAAGCAATGATAAATTTGGAATGCACAAATTCCTTACTCTAAGTATGCTTGAAAGATTTATAAGTAATACAGTTTTGATAATTTCTTTACTACTACTGTGTATTTACATATATACTGGTATGTCATCTATGAGATCATATCTATGTGCTAGAAAATGTTTATCCCATTAACAAATAATTTAGTGTTCATTTTCCTCAATAGATGGTGGTGTGCATTCTTTACATTTTGATGGTGACATTCAAATGCACTGCGATTGCCGAAGTTCATTCATTATGTTTTTCATCTCACTATAACCTCTACAATCAAAATAAATGACGAAGAAACTAATAGCTATAATTATGAAATACCAAACTTAGGATATGAAAGTCACTGATAATAATGTGCAGATTCTGAATGTTTAGTACTGTACTGACTTACAATTAGGCTAACTCTGGAATGTAGGATGATGTGTTAATAAAGTACACTATTTAAAGAAAATCATACACACACACACACACACACACACACACACACACACACACACACACAAGGATAGATAGATAGATACACAGATAGATAGATAGATATAGATAGATAGATATATAAGATATATATATAATATATATACAACTACTATAGACTTACAACTACTCCGACATTACACTTGCTCGACATAAAAAAACGACCACTCGTACTTACAACCTTACTTCAGGACAGTTGACCACTGAGTTACTTGGCACTGCGCCATACTCATGAGAACTCTTCATCACTCAGGCAGCATCAGTTGGAGTTACCCTGCCCTATCTGCAGCATCATTTGGTATTAACTGTACTGTAGACTGAATTGCAAACCAATTTACGTAAGAATCGACTTCTGACATGCATGCAAGAACCTAATCCCATTGTAACTCAATGCCTGATTGTACGTAGAATATATACTATTACATAAGAAATGATTAAAATGTTTATTATAGAAGTACATTATGGTAAAAAGATTGAAATAATGATTGTACATTACTTACAGTACTAAGTAGGCACTTTTATATAGCAAAGTTTGATAGTATACCCTACCCAGTATGTTGGCCACTTTCTAAGTTCGACTTACCATCCATTCTGACTTACAACCAGTGGGGTCGGAAACCAAACGTGGTTGTAAGTAGGATAAATGATTAAAATGTATTAGTAGAAGTACATTATGGTAAAAAGATTGAAATAATGATTGTACATTACATTACAGTACTAAATAGGCACTTTTATATAGCAAAGGTTTGATAGTATACCCTACCCAGTATGTTGGCCACTTTCTAAGGTTCGACTTACATCCATTCTGACTTTACAACCAGTGGCGGCGGAACCAAACTTGGTATTGTAAGTAGGATAGTACTTGTATATATATAAAACTTCAGTGTATGATTTTCTTTAAATAGTATACTTTATTAACACATCATCCTACATTCCAGAGTTAGCCTAATAGTAAGTCAGTACAGTATTAAACATTCAGAATCTGCACATTATTATCAGTGAGTTGTTCATATCCTAAACTTGTATTTCATTAATTTATATATTATAGTATAATATAATATATATATATTATATTTTTATAATATATATAATATATATATATTAAATTATGCATATAGACAATATTATTATAATTATTATATTATATTATATATATATATATATATATAATTATATATTATATACTTATATATATCTATATATATATACTATATATCATAATATATATATATAATATAAATATATACCAGTGGGTACCTCGAGATAACGAAAGGCTCAAACTTACGAAAAACCTCGAGATACGAAAGGCAAAAATGCAAAGAATACGAAGATTTTTGTGGCTTTACATACGAAAATTGTTCTAGGTACAAAAGGTTGTTGCTGTAAAGTCCGAGATTCGCCCGGACCACCGATAACAATTTTAAAAGTTGCGTGCCGCCAACTGAGTAGACTCGCCACTGTCCTCCCGCTCTCCCATTGGTTCCTGATGATAGTTACTGCCATAAGATCCTGCTCTCCTATTGGTCAGCATCTCTCTCATGATCCCATCATGCATCTATATAGCGGCGTGCTCTTTCGGCCACTTCGCGGCATCATCAGTATCGTAAGCACACGGAATTCATTTGTTCTATACGATTTCGTTTATTAACGTAAATTCATTAGTCATTTCGTTGTAGTAGTACTTTACCATGTTGTGTGAGAACTTTACTTCATACGTATACGTACTACATAACTTAATTACGTACAGTATATACGTAGTCATGGGTCCCAAGAAAGTTGAAGTAGGAAAGACGAGTATGTTTTCTTTGGAGACGAAGATTGAGATCATTAAAAAATATGAAGCTGGTATGCGATTGAGTGTGATTGCCAAGGAAAATGGCCGAAATCCGTCAACAACAGGCACCATCCTTAAGCAGAAGGATGTCATCAAAGCAGCTACACCTTCCAAGGGCGTGACTATTTTGTCCAGCAAAAGGAGCCACATACACGATGAGATGGAAAGGCTGCTTCTTGTCTGGATAAAAGACAAAGAAATTGCTGGCGATACGATAACGGAGACGGCAATCTGCCACAAGGCCAGCACTATTTTCACTATTTTCGGCGATTTGATTGCCCAGGCCGAAGACGACGGAGAAGGGACATCGACGCCAACCCCAGACTCCAATTTTTCTCATGGGTGGTTCGAAAAATTCCGTAAATGGACTGGCATCCATTCGGTAGTGCGGCATGGGGAGGCAGCCAGCTCGGACACGAAAGCGGCCAAAGCCTTTAAAAAGACGTTCGACGAGATGACGCTCAACGAAGGCTACAGTTCTCAGAAGTCTTCAACTGTGATGAGACTGGCCTTTTTTGGAAAAAAATGCCTCGTTGGACATACATCACGCAGGAAGAGAAGCAGCTACCCGGGCAAAAGCCTATGAAAGACAGGCTTACGCTCTGCACTTTGTTCGAACGCTAGTGGGGATTGCAAGGTGAAAAGGTGACTACGCTAAGAAAAGTTGAGTAGAGGATTGACTAGAATTGAGGGAAGGAACGAGGTGCTTGATATGTAAAGACTCAAGTGTCGTTATATATTGGCTATGCTTGGTATTGTCAATTATCGAAAAGTTTTTTGTTTTTGTTAATTTCAATTTTACAAAGAGCTGCATGATTTCTTATATTAGAAAGTTCAGGATTGGTTATCCTCTGGCCAGTTCTGTAGCTTACTCCCAAATGACTGGAATATCGAACTTGCAACAAGCGTTTCGTCGATCCAACGTAAGTACCGGGACACCCCGGGCAAGTAAATTTGTAAATAATGTTGGATCGCATAAACGGTTGCAAATTCTCTTTATGACCAAGAAGTGAGCTTATTTTGAGAGGATTAACAGTATTAAATTAACTTTGAGGCTTCCGAACTCTCATTCAATAATTTTCTTGATACGGTCTCCTAATTTATTTTTGAAAAAATATGGAATAGTGGCGTATATGGGTAATTTTGGTACATCAAATGCAGGGGTATTTTCCGTGAAGTTTAAGTTAAGTAATTTGTTTACCATTTTATAAAATACCTCTGTAGGGTACGAGTTAGTTAAAAATAATCTTGTAAAAATTCAATTTCAGTGTGGAAAGATTTCCAATCAGAAGCATACCTAAGTGCTCTAAAGACTAAAGTGGAGATGGCATTTAATGTAAAATTTATGAAGCACGAACTATAAAAATTATTCCCCATTCCTGTGAAGGTGTGCTTCCTATAGACAGAAGTATTAAACTTATTATTATCTCTGGTTATCTTGATATCTAAGAAAGGTAAGCATTTATCTTTTTCAGTTTCTATGGTAAAGTTTATGTTACTGTGCTGAGTATTCACGAACTCCAAAAAGGCATCAGCCTGCCATGCATGTCTAAGTAAAATAAAAGTATCATCTACATATCTCTTGTAAAAAGTTGGTTTAAAAGAACTTGGGCATTCGGCTAAAAATTTTTTCTCTAAAAAATCCATAAACCATTGGCATCATGCAAAAATCGAGTACAGAAGACCATTAAAAACGAAAGCGGAATCTTGCACAGCAAGTTCCAATAATTGCTTAAACAAATTTCTATTAAAACCGTGGAAAGTGTCATCAGCATTTAAAAAAACTCTGTCTAAAATAATGTTAATTGTCTCTTCTAAAGGTACATTGGTAAATAAAGAGTCTACATCGAGACTAACCATATAGTGATCCGAGTCCTGCATGACAATAAGTTTCTGAAAGTCGAAGCCATTTTTTATTGTATGTTCAGGTTGAGGGAGTTCATTAAGTAACGTAACAATGTATTTAGAGAGATTGTATGTTGGGCTATTATAAGAAGAAACTATTGGTCGGATAGGACAGCCCTCTTTGTGAATTTTTGGGAGACCATATAAAACGCTAAAGGATGACCCTGTAACAAAAAGTTTTTGATACATGCCCGCCACCAAAGAAAATAAACTCCTTAACTGATCTACTGAGTTTCGGTAACCCTCTGATAGATAGATAGATAGATAGATAGATAGATAGATAGATAGATAGATAGATAGATAGATAGATAGATATATATATATATATATATATATATATAATATATATATATATATATATACACAGCAACAACCTTATGTAACCTGAACTATTTTTGTATGTAGAGCCAAAAAAACTTCGTATTTGCTTTCGTAACTTGGATTTTTCGTAAGTTGGGACTTTCGTATGTCCTAGGTACCACTATATATATATATACATACACACACACACAGACACATGATATATATATATATATATATATATATATATATATATAATATATTATATATATAGTGGTACCTCGACATACGAAAGTCCCAACTTACGAAAAATCCAAGTTACGAAAGCAAATACGAAGTTTTTTGGCTCTACATACGAAAATAGTTCAGGTTACATAAGGTTGTTGCTGTAAAGTCCCGAGATTCGCCCGGACCACTGAGAACAATTTTAAAACTTGTGCACCGCCAACTGAGTAGACTTGCCACCATCCTTCCGCTCTCTCATTAGTTCCTGATGCTAGTCACCGCCAGAAGATCCTGCTCTCCTATTGGTCAAAATCTACCCCATGTGCTCTATGTATTCTATTGGTAAAAGGTTGCTGTAAATTGAAAAACTTTTTCATGCAATACATTTAATAAAAAAAAACATTAGGTAAAGATAGAATAAAGAATAGAAATGAATGGTTATTATACTCTTTGGTAGTTTCAGTAGTGGAAGAGAGATAATCAAAATGTATGATTACATACTGTACTGTGCTAGGTAAAAGTGGTTGCTTGGCGATTGTTCGCTACTCGTATAGTGTGAACGTAAACAAAAGGTTGTAAGCTCTTTTTGTGATTGTTTGTTTATTATAGCTAATGGTTACTTAATAATTATTTGAAATGAGTACATGCAACACATTTAATAAAAAAAATTGTGAATTAGATATCATAAAATATAAAATAAATCAGACTGCTATCATCGAAGCCAACAAATATTTTTTTCAATTCTTCTGTTTTAATATATGTTTCATTATAGCTGTCAGTAACTTGGTATCTCCATTAGGTAAGATAAAATAAAGAATAGAAATAAATGGTTATTATACTGTTTGGTAGCTTCAGTAGTTGAAGAGAGATAATGAAAATTTATGATTGATTACTAAACTGTATGCTAGGTAAAAGTGGTTGCTTGGCGATCGTTCAATACTCGTAGGGCTGAATGTAAACAAAAGGTTGGAAGCTTATTTTGTTTGTTTGTGTACGTATTATAGTTAATGATTAATTAATAATTATTTGAAATGAGTACATACTGATTATTTATATACATTTTATTGGCATATTCTAAGCTTTTAGCTTCTTAGGTTTAGATGTCAGAATCATAGACTAGGCTACAGTAGCAACTGCTAACATAGGCTAGGCTTATTACTATGGGACATATGCTAAAGTCCTAATATATGCAGTAAAAATGGGGTTGAACATTCCATGCAGTTGAATATTACTCAAGTATGTACAGTATTTTGCCTTTTTGGAGTCATATTTCTTCAGTCGGATTGGCGTCGTAACCCTAGAACATGTGTTGTAAGCCTGGAAATATAATTTACTGGGGTGTTTTTGTAGGGCTTGGAACGAATTAGGCAATTTACACGTAAAATGCAGTTCAAGATACGAAAAGCTCAGGTTACAAAGGCCGCCTCGGAAAGGATTAATTTTGTATGTAGAGGTACCACTGTATATTTATAGTAGTACCTCGAGATACGAAATAAATTAAGGGAACAAGGCACAATTAGAGAAAGTGAATCTCCCTGGGCCTCGCCAATCGTGATGGTTAAAAAGAAGGATGGTTCTCTTAGGCTATGTGTTGATTATAGAAAGTTGAATAGTATCACGAAAGACAATGCATTCCCATTGCCCTCTATCGAAGAGTTGTTGATTAAGGTCAGGGAAAGTAAATTCTTCACCACCTTAGATTGAAAGTCAGGTTATCATCAAATACCTATAGACGAGAGTAGCAAGGAAAAGACAGCCTTTATAGCTAATGATCAATTGTTTGAATATAATTACCTCCCTTTTGGGGTAAAGAATGCTCCTGCTAATTTTTCATGTGTTATGATGTCCGTATTAGCTCCGCTATTAGGACATAGCGTGTTTGTTTATTTAGATGACATAATCATAATAGGGGCTACAGTAGAAGAACACAAGAAGAACATTATTGAGGTTTTAGAAGCCTTAAAGCGACAGGGGATGAAAATTAATCTTACCAAATGTAAATTCTTTCAGCAAGAAGTTGAATTTTTGGGGCACATCGTAACATCCGAAGGCCTTAAGCCTTGTGCCGATAAAGTAGCAGCAATTAGAGAATTTCCCCGACCGAAGAATGCAAAGGAAGTAGCCAGTTTCCTTGGGCTCACGGACTACTACCGTAAATTCATAAAAGATTTCAGTAAAATAGCGAGACCGCTAGATTCATTGAGAAAGCAGAAAGATTTTCATTGGGAACGGGAGGAAGAAATAGCTTTTCAAGAATTAAAGATTTCACTCACTGGTAATGAACTATTAGCTTATCCAAAGTTCGATCGAGCATTTATAGTAACCACTGACGCGAGCAGTATAGCTATTGGGGGAGTGATTTCTCAAGTTGACGATGCAGGGAATGAAAAGCCGATTTGTTTTGCATCACGAGCATTGAAGGGAGCAGAAAAGAATTACAGTACCTTCGATAGAGAGGCATTGGCTATTCTATGGATGCTGGAGAGACATCGCTACTTTTTACAGGGGCATAAAGTCAAAATTAACACAGATCATCGCCCATTGAGAGATTTATTCAAGAAAGGGGATTTGACCACTCGACAAGGCTAGTTGAGGATTAGAACGGCTGTTAGAGTTTGATATTGTGGGAATTGAACATATAGCAGGGAAAACAAATAAAGTAGCGGATGCCCTCTCCAGAAGTGCCATAATGGGAGTTACAACTCGAGCAGCAAAGAGAGAGGAACAACGACGGAAGAAGCAAGTGCATGAGTCAGAGGCAGCCGATGTAGAAAACGGGAATAACTCGGGAACTCCAGAGTTAAGGAGAGAGAGAAGGGAAACGAGTCGTGGGAGCGAAAGGGCTGATCCTCCTAGGGGGTCAGCAAGCG
>NC_087203.1:79894860-79904860 GCF_015104395.2 Macrobrachium nipponense | reverse complement strand
ATCAGAAACTCAGACTACGTCTAAGTTCCATGCCGGAACCTGCGATCCAGAGAATTTCAAGATCTCCCCAGACCTCAAAGATCGTGAAGCGTTTGTTGTTTGACAGAACCGAATCTCTGAGCCTAGAGGCCGTCAACAACCTATTTGCATATTCTATAATAGTTAGGACTTCTATCTTATCTCGTACCTTCATACGGAAAGATAGAACCATAAAGAAATTCACAGAGGTCGAGTTGGAGGAACAGTCATTTTCCCTTCACTATCCAGAAACGGCCCGCTCCAATTGAACACTGAAAATAGGCAGCACTGCTTTGCCTTGGCCAAGAGACTGCCATTAATCTTGAAGATCTTATCGCTTCTCGATAGTCTGAACGCCTTCAGACTCAGAGAGGAGAGATATTAGATACTTCACTAAGTGACGAAGTTAGATTACACCGATTCTCTCGGGAAGGGTCTTTGGACAATTCTCTGAATTACCTGACCTCTGTGAATCCCACCTCTTAGAGGCCAACATGTGGCGACTAAAGCTTATCCTCTAGGATCATGAATAAGGAGGGAACAACTTAAGAGGAAGCTCCTTCGTCTTCAAAATTACGAAAAACTTAACGAAAGGACGCCTCAGTCTCTCCTCACTTTCGAAATACTTCTAAGTGAGGATTACTCAGACGTCAGTAGTTGTTGCCTTCGATCGAGAAGACCCGCACGGACGTGTACTAGTTTAACGAACCTCTTGAGGACCGTTACGTTCCGTGCCTAAGCCCATAACCAATTCTCTGTTCTTGAGCTATGAAAGAGCTGAGAAATTATCCGAGATGATTTGGGCCACTCGATCCAAACTCACCCTTCGAGGAACTGGAGAGCCGACCAATTTGGCTTCCAATTCTTTCAGACAATGTGCCAGAACATCTGTTCCTCTGTTCGGATGTCTGGCACCCTCTCGCTATCACCCGAGGTGATCCTCAAGCCGTTGAGAGAAAATTAGAATTATTACAAGATCTTTGATGTTATTCCAATTTCTTCGCGAGGAAAAATTGTAGAGGTCTGAATTGCTGTTTATTCAGGGAAAACAAGCTTCTCCAGCGAGGAAATGGTCCCCAGCAAACTCATCCATTCCCTCACTCAGCCTGCTTCCTTCCCTAAATAAGGCTGCACTTTGCATAAGCAGGAGAGCATTATTATAGTGCTATGCCGCGGTAGATTCGTACAGAGTTCTGTTACCGTGCGGTAAACCCGCACCGAACAAGTATAAGAGATATCTTGTTGAAATTTTCTAAGTAAACGGAAGGCATGTTCATTCATGATTACTAGAAATTTCCTCAACCCGAGGCTAAAATCCATGATTGTAGGGCAGAGAGACGCAACCAAACGCGCATGACACCGAGCTAGCCGGTACTGCGTAGATCACATCACAGTAACAGCAGCCTTGTTCATCGTCTCGCACTATCTGCCTGAGTTGCCAGCTACTCCTTTTACGAAGGGATAGGTATGAAATTATCGAGCAAAAGGAAACTCTCCAGCAGGCATATTTAAACGAAACAAAATTCGCTAAATACAGAAGCTGATTGGTGTGTTAGTCAACAATACCTGAATAGTTATTCTTACTCCGAAAACTCTTGGAAGGTTGAAGGGAGTGTCAAATAAATACATTAGAACAACAGTTCTTTCGGCTTCTATCCGCAGAGGTAAATACTATATGCGATATACATGACTTGACCCATGCGTTAGCAAAATGACGCAAAGATAAACTACGTAAGTATTGTAGTAATTTGAACATCGAATTCTCTACTACATCTTTCCTCGACGAGGAAGAGAGAAAGAAAGGAAAACGACTGTCCACGTTCTAATGAATGAGACTTTTAAAAGAACTCCTTGACTCTTTGCCAAGAAAAGGGAGTAATATTCGAATAGAGATCATCAAGAGAGAACCGAGGATCGAAAAGGACCGTTCAATGTTCTTATGATATTGGACATAAGACTTCCTGGATCTAGTCTACAAGTTCTCTTTTTTTCTTACTCCCCGATGAGCCTCTGAAAATGATGAGAGCTCTTCGAAATTTGTTAATGAGTTTATCCGCTTAAACGATAAAAACGTTAAAATCTATGTCAATGAGAACTACCCCATTTATGAGGGGTCCCCCACTTAAATGACAAAACGTTTAGTATCTTGACAATGGGGAAAACGTCTTACTAGACAAACCTATTAGCACTTTGCTAATAGGGGAAAAACCCTTTAACATGACCGAAAGTCACCCAGGAATCCGAGTATATAATCTTCCCGATTCTCAAGAGAATCGATGAAGAGGAAAGAGGGATCGAAGAAAAAAATTCGGGTATGTCTCTCCGCTAACTCCGAATCCATTTTAAAAATTTCTGTAAAGGAATGTCCTGTGGAGAGTCCTGCAAAAACCTCCTCTTGACGAGCGTTTATAAAGCGTCAAGCGTCCTAAGAAACGTCCTGAACAGCAAATAAACGCCTTCTACAAGTCTTTTCTCTCGCAAAGCGTCCTGCCGAGCTTCCACCGAAGCGTCCTGGCGAATATGCACAAAAGACGTCCTGGAAAGCGTCTGCTGAGCGTCCTCAACTGCTGAGCGTGCTTAGCTACGAGCGTGTCTGAGCAGAGAACACCAAGTCTCTGAACGGGACGTTTCAGAGAGGAACTCGTTGAGCGCCTTGATGCATGCAAGGCCCGCCAAGAGGCGTCCTGGCGAGCGGACCTTGCCAACATCCTCAACGTTATGACGAACCGCGTTTTGCGTATGACGTTGAATATTTTTAAGGACGTCCTCATGCGAGTCTCCATGGAGAGCCGCACGCTGCTCCTGAAGAGTGTGAACACTAAAGGAAGACGTATGGCTTTCGTCTTCCGCAAGGTGCTTGCCGAAGCGTCCTGGAGAATGTCTCTACTTATAGGACGTCGAGCACCTCCAAAAGCTTCCTCACTTCTAAATTGCCCTTCTTATGCCGACCAGAGACATAAGTTGTTTGACTGTGCAAAGCAGCTTGCCGGCCGTCAAAACTTATCAGCTTGCTTTTCGAAGTAAAGCGAACGTTACATAACGTATACGGAGCGCCATGAGGAGAGAAGACGAATACTGAGTTGCTCCTCCAAAAGGTGGAATCAAGAATGTCCTTGATTACCAAATTCTTTTGGAATGCTAGCGAGGTTGAAACAGCTCTAACTTCATGAGCGTTCACTCGCAGGAGGGTCAAATCACTCTTCTGGCAAGATGAATGAACCTCCTTAATAATGTACAAGTGATATATACATGAGCGTTCATATACATGAGCGTTCACTCGCAGGAGGCTCAAATCACTCTTCTGGCAAGATGAATGAGCCTCTTTAATAATGTATAAATGATGTAGACATGAGCGTTCACTCTCAGGGGCTCAAATCACTCGTCTGGCAAGATGAATGAGCCTCCTTAATAATGTATAAATGAAGTATACATGAGCGGTCACTCGCAGGAGGCTCAAATCACTCTTCTGGAAAGATGAATGAGCCTCCTTAATAATGTATAAAATGATATATACATGAGCGTTCACTCGCAGGAGGCTCAAATCACTCTTCTGGCAAGATGAATGAGCCTCCTTAAATGTCCCTTAGAAAATAAAAGAGCCAGTGCATTCTAAAAGGGTAAATGTGGTCTCTTTCCTCCTCATCCTCTCGTGACGAGAGAGAGGACGTGAAGCGTCCTCTTCTCTAAAGCTTCTTTAGGGGGGCGCGAGTCCTTCCGAGAGCCCCAACCCCTGTGTGGGAGGATGCCTCGGAGGCCGAGAAACAACCCTTGAAGCTTCATGCACGTGCTCGATCTTCGGCACGCCTGGGAAGCTACAAACAGGACCTGCCGAAAGGAAGCCAGATCAGCATGAAAAGCCCGTAACCCTCCTTCGGCTTTTGACATGCCCTCTCCCTGGTTGGTCTGGGAGTCCGACAGAGGTCTAGGCCTAGAGGCGTTATGGGGCCGATCTGACGTTCCCTCCTAACGAGAGAGAGGACGTGGAAGCGTCTCTTCTCTAAAGCTTCTTAGAGGGCGCGAGTCCTTCCGAGAGCTCCAACCCTTGCGCGGGGGGAGGACGCCTCGGAGGACGAGAAGCAATCCTTCAAGATTCGTGCGCGTGCACGATCTTTAGCAGCCTGGGAAGCGTCAACAGGTTCTGCCGAAGGGACGCCAGATCGGTGGGGAGCCCCCGTAACCCTCTTGCGGCTTTCGACATGCCCTCTCCTGAGTCCTGGGAGTCCGACAGAGGTCCAGGCCTAGAGGCATTATGGGGCCGATCTGACGCCCCCTCCACAACACAAGGGGCACTACACTTCACAACACTAATTGGAGAGCGAGCACTTTAGTCTAAGATTACTTGATGTAATCCTCTAGCAGACACTTCTTCTAGGCCCGTAAGCCATAACCACAGGGTTAGGCAAAATAAAATCTACAGGAGGTTAGAAGGTTCATTATTTCTAGCTTCTGTTTACTGTGGAGGAAAACTCCTGATTCTAACACGCTCTAAAATGCGTACATGAATCCTACTTCTTCCGTAATCAGTCACACATTACACTAATTACATTGAACTTATGCAAGAAAACATGTAAACGCCATATACACTAAGCGAGTGTCTACCGAAAAGTTCCGGTAGCTTCACCATCCCCCATGCAGACAACAAGTCTGAAACTAGGCTAACTAGCCTCAGACATCAAATGCAATGAAAAAATTTACGATAGCGTATGCCTAAAGCCACAAATCCAAGTCAATAATCGTAAGAATAATTAGGATACTTAAGCGGCTAATGAAGTTTCAAAATCCTAGGCGGAGGTCTGTAAACAGTTGTTTACCGACCGGCGACAGAAAAAAAAAATGAATAGAAAATGGGAATAGTTCCTGATATCCGCCTCCCAGCTGGCGGGAATGGGTACCACCACCTGGCCGCCCACTGCGTGTGACCGCGAATTTTGAAATTCTGTCGGACTTCGGAGAATACAGCTATATATATATCTGTCAGGTAAGTTTCATGAACAAAATGGAAATTCAGGCACAAACGAAATATTTCATTATGTGTGAAAATAAAAAAAAAACTTCCCTAGCATTAGTGTATTTATGAAGGATAAAACAGGATGGAATCGGGGTTGCGGCAAGTTTAACACATAAAAAAAACAATAAATCAAATAATAAAATAACGTACATAAGCAACACAACCACAACAAAACAAAATTACACACAAGAATATGATCCACAGGTAATAACATTTGTTCTGAAAATAATTTGGACAAGTTATATCAAACAACATAAATTTGTGACACATTACAATCTGATCGAGATATCAAGAAATACGATTTTAAAAAAAATAACACTGGTATGATTCTGAATCCTAGGTAAAGACGTGGGTTGGCATTTACAGACTCTGTTCACTGACCCCTTTCATTTACTTTGCAACAGCATTTACGTATGACATAGGCTCGGGAGCTCGGTCTTGTGCTCTCGGTGGGGCGCCCACTTGCGCTCCGGTATTTTTTTCTGGCTCGTCTCCCAGGTACCTGGCCAACCCCGGGTATGGGGGTACTGGTTTATTGGTGTAAAACACTACGCTGTCCTCGAGCACCGGACGTAAGTGCGACAGGTGGTGCTTGCTCACAGCCCCTGTGCGAATATGCTGAATCACAGCAGAGGAGTGTTTGATCTCCTTCACACGATACGGTCCCATATATGACGGTTCGAGCTTGTGTTTCGACAGTTGCATTTTCTTCAAGTAGATTCGATCTCCAACCTGTATTGGGGAATCGTGAGCTCGGAACCGTCTGTCGTACCGCAAGCGGTACTTTTCGTTTGCCCTCAACAGCAGACGTTGCGTAGCTTGGAACACACGTCGGGTCGCGTTACAAAACCACACCCGGTACTGTTCCACCGTATAAAGGGGCATCTGTTGAGGGTCCAAGAACACTGAATACGGCAGTCGGATGTCTTGTCCATACATCAAAAAGAAGGGTGTGTCCCTAATCGAGCTGTTATATGCGGCATTAATAGCCATCTCAGCCATCTGCAACAGAGACGGCCAGGAAGTCGGATTATCCCCGATGAGATATTTTAAGATGTTGACTACCTCTCTGTTGTGAGACTCAACGAATCCGTTAGCAGACGGCGATAAGCCGCGATGGTAACATGATCTACTTGTAAGAGCCCGTAAACTCGCGAATTAGTTCATTTACGAACTCACGGCCGTTGTCCGACACTAGTATTCTGGGACACCCGAATCGATTTACTAGGGAATGCAACGCTTTAGCCACTTCCTTTGCCGATTTGTCTATCATTGCGCACACGTGTGAAACGCGTGAACGCATCCACAAATACACAAATATATCTAGGTTGTCCTTGCACTGAAGGTAGTGGTCCTACCACATCCATATGCACTCTATCCCACTAACCGGCACCAACAGGCCATAAATCGGGCCTTCGGAATCACCGTTCTGTGCTTTTTCATCATGTTGCATACATGACAATTACTTACAAATCTAGTTATTTCCCTCCCCACGCATGCCAACCCAAAGAAATGTTTCACGGGCTACTTCTAAGAGATCTTTCTATGCCTACATGCATCCCAGCAATAAGGGCTGACATGAATCATGTGTATGGCTCTCTCTACTAAGGCTCGAGGAAGAACGACTCGGGCTCGGACATCTCCGGGCCTTTTTTCATATTTACACAACAAGACGTCTTCCTCAATGGAGAACGCGTCTTTTGACAGATGCACAGAACTCGGGAACTCGTTGCTCTCACCTTTCACACAAGCCTTGATCTGACTAATCCAAGCTTCAGACACCTGACTTTCAACCAATTCTCGCACACTCCAACCACAAAAATCAACCACACTTTCATTCTCCGGGCATTTATTCTGGAATCCCCCGGACGGAGTTCCACCTGCATTTGACCCGCTACCGCCTCGGGCATTCCCATCCATCTGAGAGTGCTTGCGAGATTCCCGTTTTCTGCACGTCGCGTTTACGTTTGTTTGACTGTCATTGTTCGGAACTGTCGGAACGTTGCTGGCACTATCGCCTGCAGTGCCTGCGCCACCAACGTCACGAGGGTTCGTTTGTCGTTCTTCCTTGCGCCTTGCGGCACGAGTTGTTACTCTTATGATGTTCCTGGAGAGAGCATCAGCCACCCTATTACTTTTCCCTGGGATATGTTCAATCTTTACGATGTCAAACTCTAAAATTCGCTCGATCCATCGAGCTTGGCGACTTGTAATCTCGCTCTTCTTCAACAGATATGTTAATGGTTGATGATCTGTGAAAATCTTTATTTTGTGTCCCAGCAAAAAATAACGGTGTCTCTCCAGCAACCATAAGACCGCCAAAGCCTCTCGATCGAAGGTACTATAATTTTTCTCTGCCCCTTTTAATGCGCGTGATGCAAAACAAACTGGTCTTTCATTACCTTCATCGTCAATCTGGGAGATTACTCCCTCCTATCGCAATATCACTTCGTCGTGTGGGTCACAAAAAAAAAGGGCGATCGAACCTCAGATAAGCCAAGAATTTGTCGCTCATTAGGGCATCTTTTAATTTCTGAAAAGCTTCTTCCTCTTTCTCACCCCATTGGAAATCAGGTTGCTTCCTTAATGCATCTAACGGTCTCGCTATCTGTCCGAAGTTCCTAATGAACTTACGATAGTAACCGCGAGTCCGAGGAAGCTGGCTACATCTTTCGCATGTTTTGGTCGTGGAAATTCTTTAATTGCTACAACTTTATCGGCACAAGGCTTAAGGCCTTCAGATGTTACTAGGTGACCCAAAAATTCTACTTCGGCCTGGAAAAACTTACACTTTTCTAAATTTATTTTCATACCATGATGCCTTAATGCTTCCAAAACTTGTATCAGGTTACCTTTATGCTCCTCTACAGTAGCACCAACTACAATATATCATCTAAATATACAAAAAACCCCAAGGCCCAATTTATAGAAAGCTAACACGACATCATTACTCGTGAAAAATGAGCAGGGGCGTTTTTTAATCCAAAAGGGAAAGGAAATTATATTCATATAGCTGATTATTCGCTATAAAGGCCGTTTTCTCTTTACTCTCACTATCAAGGGGTATTTGATGATAGCCAGACTTAAGATCCAATGTGGTGAAAAATTTACTCTCCCTTAATTTAAGCAAAAGTTCCTCGATCGAGGGCAATGGATAGGCATTTGTTCCTTGGTAATGGCATTCAATCGTCTATAATAACACACAGACTGAGAGAGCCATCTTTTTTCTTAACTAAAACGATCGGAGAAGCCCAGGGAGACTCACTTTCCCGAATTATACCCTGATCCAGCATCTGTTTTATCTTTTCCCCAATTACTTGTTCATGACAGGCAGGTGTTCTGTAAGGCTTACTTCGGATAGGGGGATGATCTCCTGTTTCTATTTTAAAAGGTAACTTATCTATTCTCCCTGGAGGCTCTTCTCCTATCGCCATCGTGTCTTGATATTCCCTTACTATTTCTCCTACGCAACTATGATAATTCAAAGGTGTTGCTTTAACAGCTGTTTGCAATAATTTTCTAAGCCGGGTTTCGCCGTGACCTTGACTCTGGGTAGTCAAGGCCGGACGACTGCGTTATTGGCTTCTACAAGGAACACACTTCCAAATCACATAGAGACTCGTTACTTAATTCTAATCTACTACTACTCACATTTACAAAAGGGACAGTTGCCTTGCCATCGACGATGGTAGCGACACCAGGCAACATAAAGTCTGCCCACTTTCTATGGGGATTTATATACACCAACGTTCCCTCTTGTAGTTTCCTTGCCGGGACGAGGGGAAGGGAGTAGAGATAGGCGGGTGGGATCACCTCCCCAACCTCAGGGCTAGCGGGCACCACTCCCGTATCCCCCTTGGCGGCCAGGGCAATTCGGACAACTTCTTTTGTTTCCCCCAGTATGGAGACCCGTTGGTACTGTCCCTCTCCTACTGGCACCGCCACACTCACTTCTCCTCCCCCTACCCCAAGGAGAAGCACTCGGTGCTCGCTCACGAACCCGATTCCCAGTATAATAGGAACGCCAGGGAGGTGGGTGGTAGGCACCACATAGAATTTGTGAGTGAACATTCGTCCACCGAGGGAGATAGTTTGTTGTACTGTTCTCTGCAACACGATGGTATGCCCACTGGCACTGTGCAACGTTAGATACCCTTTCGATGCCGAAATGGCGCCCGTCACTACGTGTTCCTCGATCAAAGAGACACATGCCCCACTATCTAATAATGCGTTGTGGTTTTCCGAGTCTATTCCCACTTCTAGAATAGGTACAGCTCCATCTCCACCCTCGTGAGAGGGAGGGGCGGAGGGAGACGGCCGTCCAGCCTCTCCTACAGAAGCACTCACCCCGGGGCCAGTGGGAGCACCACGGGGCGGGGGTAGGTCCCTTCTTACTTGCTGGCTGGAGGTGGCATCGCTCCGACTGGGCCCTCTGTCGTTCCTCTGGTTGCGGCGGCCGCTGGCCCTTGGAGTGCCGGAGGGGGATTGTTCGTCGGCACTCGCTTTCCTCCCCTTCCTCGCGGCCTTCCCCTTCCTCTTGAAGGAGGGGGCCCGCGATTTGGTGCGACGCCGTTTTTTGTACACTGGCTGACCAGGTGATCAGCTGCACCGCACCCATAACAACCCCACTGTCCAAAGAAGGGGCATTGGGCGCGCCAGTGACCCCTACTCCCGCACTGCCAGCAGCGCCCCCCGGTCATATCCACGCTCCCCCCTCCCTGGGCTCCCCTCTGACGCTTGGCAATAGGGCCAGCCCTGGAGTTGGATGGGGCGGGTAGGGCGCGTCTTCCTGTACCAGGACGGGCGGCGGCAGCTACAAAAGGGCGGGGAGCAGCTCCACTTCCTTCTTGTTCCTGCCGTGTGGTATCCACTAGCGATTGTATGGCTGGGATAGCATCTTCTAACGGCGCTTGTAGTCCTGCGTTTCCGTAGAGGATACCGATCACACCTGAGGGAAGGGCCTTCTCCAAGATA
>NC_087203.1:79839860-79889860 GCF_015104395.2 Macrobrachium nipponense | reverse complement strand
GTGCATATATGTAAAAAATGAAAAGGCTACATGTTTTCTATATGCTTAAGTGTAATGCCTTCTAACTGTACAGAGATAGACTTGGAAATTATTGTATAAAACTACTGTTTCATGAGGTTCCATACAGCCTGATGTACAGCCGATCGCCGCTATTCACAGACTCATGATTCATGGACTCGCCTATTTGCTGATTTTTCTAGGGACCATGTATACATAACCATTATTTGAAGAAAATTAGCCTAATCACAGTATTTTTCACTGATAAATATTCACAAATTACTGTATTTTCATATTTTTGTGACTAAATGCATTTTTTGTGATAAAACTATTGAAATACTCAAGTATAAGCATCTATAGCAGTTTTTTGTGTGCTTCAACTATCAAAATAGGCAGTTCTAAGCACTTTTAAATGGGTTTTAAGTATTAATTAACAGATTTTAGATATTTGCAGGAGGAGGGGGGTGTGTGATACCCATCCCCCACAAAATGGGGTCTACTGCATATTGTTATTGGTGTTTTAAAATGGTTTGTTTTATGTATTGGTAAAGAGCAAGCTGGCAAAATTTCCTACAGTACATGCTTACGTTTTCTGTTTATTGAAATACTGTCTATATTGTTCAAAATGTATACTATTTTTTGAACTAAGAAATACTGTATAGTGCACATGTGAAAAAGTTTTTTTCTATGTGAACATCACAATTAATAAAGACCATACATGCAAAGACATTCCTCAGGTAAAGCATAATGAAGGCTGAACTGGAATCTTTAGTAATTTCCCTTTATAAATGAACAGAATGTGCAATTATGAAAATAACAGTAAGGTTATATTCTCACCAGATGGGAAAATTTATTAATAAAATATATCTTAAACAAGAATATATATAAGCACCATGACTGTATAGGTACTTAGCCTTTGTGTAGCCTAGGCTTGCTTACATAACATCAGCATTGTTAACATTTAAGAATCAGCATTCTGCATTTATATAAGAAAACCACAAACAAGCCTCACTTGACGAAAGGGGTTGTTATGGAACAAATTACATGAAACAACCTTGATTATTAGCTCTGGCACTTCATGGCCATTTAACTTAATTGTTCCATAACTGTTAATTAAAGTCTTGCTCTACGCTTTTGACCATAGTCTTGCCACCGTGACAAGACCTCTCTGGCATGGTGTTTAAAGAACTGCCTGGTTGTCAATTTTAAAAAAACAACAGCTGACACGTGTGTGACAGATCTGTGAATATCTTTGAGACAAACCCTGAGGCTATAATTATAAGGTTACTATAGGGTCTTTTCATTTTCAGGTACTTTCTCTCTCTCTCTCTCTCTCTCTCTCTCTCTCTCTCTCCTCTCTCTCTCGCTCTCTCTCTCTGCTCTCCGGGTCTCATTCTCTCTCTCTCTCTCTCTCTCTCTCTCTCTCTCTCTCTCTCTCTCTCTCTCTCTCTCTCTCCTAAATCTTACAGCTTTTTTATTTTTATTTTTTTTATTTTAACATATGTCCATCTTAACTATTTTCTCAGTAATTGTAGATGTACATTTATCATTATTACATAATTAAATACTTAGAAGTATTTAATTAGAGCTATAGAAATAGGAGATATATTTCGTTAATTTTGCGAAATACGAATTAAAAACGCCTCTTTGACATAACATATTATCTACATCTTATTTTCTCATTCATCAAACTTACTCTGTTATGCTTTATTTCCTATTTCCTTGCTCACCAATTTATTCTATACCTACATATTAAGAAATCAAGATATTTGTAGAAAGGAGAAATGCCTCCAGATATGTACCGTGCCCAGCGAAAGTGGCCCTTGAAAGAATCTGAGCGGCTTATCCATGGATTTAAATGCACATGGAGCTGTGTGAAATATTGGCAACAGCACAAAAATGAGATGCCATGTTGATAGAAAATCTGATTTAGTTTCTTGTTGTTGCATAAAAAACTTTATCAATAGTGAACCTATGTACGTAATTGATTTAGAATTCTGCATAACGGAAAAGATATTTGATATCTGTAATGGGAGACATGGTTTTATCTCTCTGTTGTTGCTATAAATTTGGCAGATATGTGGGGATTAAACAAACGTGGGAGGACCCAAACAGCCCTGCCAGAGAGGTCTGGTAATTTTGGAAATAATATAGCACATTGGCATGAAAAATAAGTTACAACCTAATTACTGCACCTGTCCAAAACAACATTTACCTTATCTAATCACTAAAACTCTGAATTACCATATTCTAACTACTTAAAACAAACCATCACTGCCTTGATAACTCAACCTTTCTATTCAAGAAAGAAAATTTATCTATTATGGTATTTCACTACTTCAGTTATTCATGCACAAGCAAAAACCAAAACAAAATGATGAAAGCAATATAAATGAAAAATATTAACGTGAAAAACTCCACGCAACTGGCATCTACAGTGAATTTAATTGAAATCTTGAGTGCTAAACACCAATAATATAAGATTTTCTTTCTTACACATTTTACTGCAGTATTCCAAACTGAATATTAAAACTGTGGACAAATAATAGTAAACTACAATTTTGAAAACTAGCATCTTCTAGCATTACTTACCAGAGAACTGGGAGTAATCACCATCATTATACCTGCCATGGCTTGGTGCCTTCAGAGGGTGAAAACAAAAATAAATGTAGAAAATAGTAACATAAGGACATATCTGTAATACTAAACATAATAAATGCACTGGTTTAAATCATAATTTCAAGAGGATGGGCCTAGGCTAGATTCATATATATATAAAAAAAATTAAAAAGTGCATTGGCAATGATGCTCAAGTTCAAGAATATGTACAAATAAAAACCCATTCTTGAGGCTTACTCTAATTTTGGGGAATCACTATAGTTTTGAGCCACACTAATCTCTATTCAAATTCATAGTAGGGGTTATACTTTAATTACATATTTCCTAAAAGAAATTTCTATCTACTAAAATTTCAAATTTACCTAATTTTAATTATACTCAGTTATTTTAAGACATACGAACAAGTACAGCATTACTTGTATGAACATTATGATCACTACTCTGACACTGACATACTGAACAATTTGATTTCACAATGTAAATAACAGAACGGAGTATTAAGTGGATAAATAATTCATGACAATTTAATTTCAAAATTCAAGGTACATCATTCTAAAGTATTACATTTGAAACTAGATTTGAATGGAAAAAGAGGGCAGCCAATGGAACAACTACAAGTTTGATCAAATTTACCATTAAAGCAAAAAACAATAGGTATGCAGTAATTTACACAAAACTTAATGTGGTCTATTAAAACTCTATCTGCATTTTGTAAAAAAAAAAAAAAAAAAAAAAAAAAAAAAAAAAAAAAAATTTCTTCCAATCATGGAGAATGATAAGATACAATGGAGTCTGTTGACTGAAGCTGATATTAAGTATATGTACCTTAACTTTTTATGGAGAAAATCAGAAAATATGATTCATACATTATTTTCATTTTAAAGGAAAATTTTATTTGCAGACTTTCAGTTGTACCAAGGTCTCTTTCCTCTTCTAAGATTTCAGTCATTTATTAATAGGATGCTCTGAAAGCAATGTACTATTTCATTGGATACCACTTGGTTTAGGTATGTTGCCAATATTATCTAGTCTATTTGTGATTCAAAAATTTTTTCGTGAACTTAATCAATTGAGTTCTCATGTGAATGGGAATCTGACATATGAATGGCTTTTTGGGACGTATTATCAAATAATGGCAATAATTTACTGTCATTTATAAACACTATTGTGTGTATTAAAACCAACACATTAATCAAATTTATTTGGGATTTATCTTACCTACTATTAAACAGCTTATATCTCCATGCACATAGGCAAGTAGATATAAGCTATCTTTACAGGTAGGTAAGTATCCAAATAATAAATCTCATGAAAATATAAATTATGCTCATTTCTTGTTATCCTAACAAAAAGAAAAAGGCTTTTTTTATCTTTCCTCATTATTTTTGTGAGGCTAAAAAAATTTACAGACCTGTTTTTATTGACAGACAAATTTCTGACATTCTATGAGACTGGGTACCCCTCTTGGTTCATTCAAAATTGTCATCTTTATTACCAGAATGCAACAACCTTATCATTCCGACTTACTGATTCCATATGGTAACGGTAACAAATTTTGAAAGAATCGAGACAGATGGGAGTCAAGACAGTTCGTAATTATCCTAGTTTGATGGGAAGTTCATAGTTATAAACTCTCCAAAAATTAATTGCACTTCAGGGATTTCTTGCATTCCTTGTACCAACTATTGTGTTATTTACATATGTGAATCAGACTATACATCCAAAACCAGCATTATAAATTGGTAACTTGATATTTTGTAAAAAGAAAATTCTCTATGTAAAATTGCAGACTGTGCTATAATTTCAATAATACCTACTATGAATTAGGCCAATGATTATTATAAATTTTACAGTCTCCTTATTTCTCATGTTTTGAGAGCAACCAGCCTGGCAACTGTTGTTAAAAGATTAAATGGCCAGTTCAACATGACTCAGGAGTTCCTTATGTCATTGATACTCATTTCTATTTTTCTTCCCATTCTTACTGACTTTCTTAGCATCATTCATCATTCTTGTATTTACTTTCACCTATGAGGAACCTACTGCGGCTTAAAACTAGAGATTCCTCCAGATTAAAGGATGCCTTAAGATTAGTTTTTTATTCTTACACTGTTATTTTTACAATGTGTAATTCATCCATAGATTAAGTTGAACTAAAAACTCATACTCACTGTGTTGCCATCTGCAATGTTCTGGTAGTGTCTAGAGACAACCATACTGTTCTGGAAGTCCTTGATGAGTTCCTGAGGACCTCTATTTCCTGTTCCACCCCTTCCTCTGTTAGTTCGTTGACTATTATTAGAATAATTATATCTACTGTCATAGTGATTTGAGTCGCCTCTATTCACATTTCCTCTGTTTGGGTTATTACCTGAATCTCCATCATTCCCTCTGTAATTTGTATTATAATCCCCTCTATAGTAATTGTTACCACTATAGCTGCCATCCCTTCTAGGACCACTGTTATTGTTCCCACGTCCACCTCTGCCTCCTTCATTGTATCGATATGCACCATCTGCCTCTCCTCTGTAATTCCCACCCCCACTGGTACCATACCCACCACCACCATATCCTCCTCCACCTCTGAAACCTCGTCTTCCTCCCCGTCCTCTGTTTTCTTGATAATAATAATCTCTTTGTGAATTATCATAATCCTGTCTATCACCACTCCCATAATTCTGCTGGCCACTATATCCATTCCGGTAGGCAGGTGGCTGGTATTCTCTTCCACTGGAAGAAGCTACTTTAGGGAACTGCCTCATCATTGCCAGGTTTTCTTGATGTTCTTTTTCTTCCATCAGTTCTTTACTTTCAATGAATGTTCTGTTACTTGGGGGTGGTTTTTCTTCCCCTGGTGCTGGCCAGTTTTCAGTAGTCAAATTTGGAGGTGAAACACTGCAAAATAATGAAGAAGAAACAGATTAAACTTCTTATATACCTGAGATTCTACCTCAGTGATAAGTAGATATAATCTAAAAACTTATCATTTTTGACTGAACTACTCATCATTGCAACTATGATTTTTTCAAGCTTAGTACTTTCTCACATTACTTTCCTTGGTGAAACTGAAACAAAAATCCAAAAACAGATAAATGGAATGCAGGAGACAAGAAACCTTTCAATTCACATCCCTACTCATGAAGGTAATATGTGCATATTTGGTACAAAAATGAAGTCTTTAAACTCTAATCCTTTCTCCCTGGAGTATTTCTCTGTTTCGGGAAGGAAAAAGGACAAAAACAATTTAGCTGAATGGCTAAGACCCACACTTTTTATTACACAGCTAGAACAAAGGTAGATTGCTATTCACTTTGAACCCAAGAACTCATACAGGTACATATATTATTGTGAGCCCAGTATGCAATGCCAAGCATAATCAAATTATCTACTTCAGTGCCTTATACATAGTACTACCATGAGTATCTTTCATGCCATGAACAATTTAGCATGCTTTTCTCTTTTGTGGATGTATGTTGATTCAGCATCTCTTCCAGAAAAATTCTGATTTATCACTGCTGAAAACTTGTCCAGTAACATATTTTTCTTCTATCTACTTTCAACTTGTCCAGTAACATACTTTTTCTTCTATCAACATCTTAACTTCTGCTGGAAACCTGGAAGTACCATCTTTCTTAGCAGATGAAGATTCTCTCTTAGTTTACACATTTAAGCAAATATTAATTAAAAAATCTTTGGGCCATCCTTTATTTGCCAAAAATTATTTGGCCTTATCCTGAAATTTTTTATATTCAGGTTGTCAAGCCAAGCAATTGGGCATATTTGCCAATTCAGCACTTGAGATTGGAAAGTGTGTGTTGGAGTGATTAAAGCAGGAAGATATCCAGAAAACGAACAAAATGAAGTACACTGCAAGGATCTAAGGGTAGAACTGGGAGAAAACCGCACAGTTGCACTAACAAGTAAGTTAGAGGTGTTGAACAGCAAGACTGAAGTAAGGATACGAGACTGGAGGTAAAGTACAAGGCTAAAAAGTGGATACAGCTTGGGGCCAAAGGAAAGCTGCAAATATTCTTTAGTAATACCTGAAGTTGACCTTATAAAGTGGCCAGATGGCACTATCCCCTAAGGAAAAAGTCTATAGAGCCTCATACTTTCTGATCACAGCAAGTTGCATCCAAATGAAACACATTTTCTGCTCATGTCCTCTAGCCACATGTTTAAAAATCTTTCCATCTTCACCAAACATTAACCTCTTTCTATGGACTTAACTTTTGCAGATGAAGATGTACCAACAAAAGCAGCACAAATTTTCTTTTCTCTTTTCCATCAGTCTCAAGAAGCAGTTTGATTTGACTAGAACTGTATTTCTTATGTCAATTTGGAAACACTAATAAGAGTAACAATTAAAACTAAAGCCTAATACTCCAACAGAAATCCCCTCAGTGTGTACTATTAACTTCAAGAAACAACAATACGACTGTTAAGGTCCAACCACGTTTCTCCACTAATTTTCACATATGAAGACAAGTGATCTGAATCCAAATACATATTGGCGAATGAGCATGCAATTACTTTAAACAAGTATAATTACAAAAAGATACCACCCATCAGTCAAATTGGATATGTACATGTATTTGCACAAAAGATAAAACAGACAACTTTTATTGAAGGCATCACACGTCTGCTGTGAATCCTGACCCAAACTACAATAACTCACTAACTGAAAGGAAGACTGTGATTCCCATCTCAGTTATTCTATAAAAACAAGAAGCCCTGGACACCCTCTACAAGTAGTGTCTTCAACCTTGGATATGATCTATTTCCTGTCATAAGCAGAGATAACAAAGTAAATAAGGCTTGTACCTCTTAAAATAACAATGTAAACAATTTAAACCAAGTAACTATGTGACAAAATTTTCATTTCCTTCAGCAAAATGCAATGAATATATAACATTTTGCAAACCCAATAAGTTACATTCCACACAGTTGCTCCTAACTTGAATTATTCGTAAGTTAGTATATATGTAGCACATAATTTTTGTCGATGCTTACATTCCAGAGGTTAAGATTATACAATTTTCACTTAGCATTTTTAAATCATAAAAGATAAAACAGACAACTTTTGTTGAAGGCATCACAGGTATGCTGTGAATCCTGAACCAAACTGCAATGACGCACTAAATGAAAGGAAGACTGTGATTCCCATTTAACGAGCAGATCTCAGTTATTCTATAAAACTAGAAGCCCTGGAAACCCTCTTCAAGTAGTTTCTTTTACTTTGGATATACTCTATTTCCTGTCATAAGCAGAGTTAGCAAAGTACATAATGTTTGTACCTCTTAAAAACTATGCAAACAATTTAAACCAAGTAACTATGAAACAAAATTTTAATTTGCTTCAGCAAAATTCAATACTAAATTGCTTTTTGCAAACCAAATGAGTTACATCCCAGATGGTTGCTTGTAACTTGAACTGTTCATAAGTTAGTTTATAATATGTAGCGCATTTTTGTAGATGCTTACATTCCAGAGTTAGATTATACAATTTTCCCTGTACTATTCTTAAATCATGCAACATTATAAAGAATTACTTGGGACATTAGAAAGGCAAAAATAAGAAAATAAAATTTAGATTCATGTAATATTCAAAATTACAATTTTTTCCATGCTTTGAAAGTTATGAACTCAAGAGAGAATGTCACAGAAGCAGCAACTGACAGTGGAAGTTCACAAAGTAAACAATGCACATTGCCATCTATTGACAAAAATACATACTAAATATTTCCTAAAGGGAAAGGAAATATAGAAAATGGGAATTCATCAAAGAATGAGTTAAATCAGAAAGATCAAAATAAGTAGAAATATTTTACAAGCATGAACAAGTATTCTTGCAATTGTAAGAAGATGGTAGATAATCATAAGAATACTTGCAATAATCAGGGAAGGGGTTAAAGGAACAGGTTCTTCTCCATGTTTCTGTTTTTTGCAAAAATTCTTACCTGTAGAATAGGTGAGCAAAGCAAAATTTGAAATTACAGGTGGCAAAGGGGAGCACTCCAAATGCAATTTTAACTTGTGACCCTGTCTGTTCACATCTCTAAATGTTCATAAGCAGGGTGGTGACCATATGACAACAATTTTACACACCAAAGGTTATAATTATATCCCTTACAAAATATAATATTTTTTGAATTCCAATTACATTACCTTCCATTTATAGATGAGCTGTTGAAATCATTTCTTCCATCACCATGCCTTCCTCTTGATCCACGTCCTCCACGACCTCTGTGGTTAGCAGGCCCACGTACATCAGGAACAGGGTCAGTAAACTTTATAGTTTCTGGAAAGTAAGTTATAAATCCTTACTGTAATCCTTGACATTCATATTGTTTCATGTGTAACATAATGAAAGTTACAAATACATCAAAAACAGTAATATACTTATTTTTAAGTAAGTAAAACAGACCACAAAGTGCTAATTAAAGATTTAGTAGTAGTGTTAGCAATCTAATACAACCAACATGCAAATACTATAAATTAAACAATTTCTTTACCATAGCTAAATCCAAATAAAATAATCAACAAATTGCTTCCTAACCCTACAAGAAAATGTGTATCCTATGACTGCAAATAAAACTCTAACAAATATGAAAATGACAAAAATGAGAAAAAAAACTTTCTGACATGTAAAAATGAATGCACAGACACTGATAAATATATTTTCTGGGCTCAGCCTGTGTCGCTCCGTGAAATGTCCCTTTGATACTCATTTCTAAGATATAAATATTGCTATATATACCAGAGAAAAAAGAGAAACGATAGTGCCAGAATATTCGGTATAGTAAAAAGGGGGAGTGGAGACCACTACCAGAGGTCCCTTGCCATTTAGCCTCTTCCTCCTTCAAAATCCCTCGTCTACAGAGGAGCCGGACTAAGGCCCCGCTACTACTACGGTCAGCGTCTTTGTTTTCATTCCTTTCGATAGCATTGTCGGCGCCACACGCGTTTTTTACTCTGTGCTGTGTTTCACCAAAATCCTATCTTTTTCTTTACCAAGATGGACCAACAAGCTTCTGCATCCAAGTTAAGTACTGCTATTAATGTTTTAGATCCATTTATGATGATCTTTGACGTTTTAACCGTGTTTTTTGAGTTTTAGAGGCTCGGTAGCGAGAGCATCATCGTTCCCGCGCCGTCTTCTTCCGATTCATCGACCGCATGGTGGTTTTGCGTACACCATTTGGTCCCCCATACCAATTGGGCTCGGTTTAATGTTAAGCAGTATTTTATGCATCTTATTACATGCACTTAGCTTTGTTATTTTATATCCTAGCCCTTCCACGGGGGTTTTCTGCTCCGACCGCATGTTTCGGATCATAGCCTAGCCTATTCAGATCACGATTCCCTGGTATTAGAAGTTATTAGGCCCCCGTGCCCTTACGTTAGGACCTAGTCCCTTCATATTCTTTGTCCTACGGCTCCCTAGTCGCCTGCCCCCGATTCTTTCGGTACGGCATACTGACTAGCCGCTCGAGTTGCTAGGCTAACACACCCAAATCTTCGGATTTGCGATTAGCCTATCCGCTCTAGGACAACCTCTTTCTCTTCTATTTTTATTTATTTAATTCCTCCCCCCCTTGTTAGGTCAGCTAGAAATTTTATTATATATATTTATTATGTGTTGCTATGCTGCGCAGCTTCAAGTTGGCCAGTAGGCCTTCTTCGGTCGGCTGGCCCTCCACACCGCGTGTCTGTTCACCCGGCTGGGAAGGTTTCCAGTTGATCACGTACGAGCCACCCTGCTACCGACCTCCCCCCAAACCTTCCTCCCCTCACCTACCAGTTCACCCACCTCGGTGGCATGACGACTCGCTCGCGACCCAGGTAGCCCACCTGAGTCTACATAGAGTGGGGAGGGAGTACTGGGAGGGGAGGGGGATACACTCGGTGCTCAGGCATGCCGTACCCAGCCGCACCGCTACAGAGTGCAGGGACACGTCCTACCCCCCGAGCCATGGTTGGCCACCAGGCCCGGGAGGACGGGATACCCCTCCCTGCCCTTCAGGTAGTGCTCCCCCCCCCTTCTATGTCTGTCAGACCTTCTCCTCCCTCCCAGCTCCGGCGGCCTCGGGCTCCGTCTAACCCCGGACCTGACCTTGGGAACGAAATACCTCAGACATAAGGCTCCGGCCTTCTCGTGGGAGATTTAATTTTGCATGTGTTTTTACATTTGTCATAGCATACCAACGTAATTGTCATCCGGTTGTGTCAACTCCTCATCCTGTTTCTATCTTTGATTGTTACTTCTACGGCATCTGGGGACACCTTGAGTTCATTAATCTGTTAAGATTCTACTCCGGCCCCGCCGGAGTTCTATTGAAGTCAGACTCCCCTTGGCCTGCTCGTGACATCTCGTTAAGGTACACAGGCCCCGGAGTTGGTCGTGACAGGGTGACACTTATCGAATACCTATCTAATATATATATTTATATATATAATTTCATAGATATATGTATGTGCTACCGCCAGAGTTACTCCAGCAGTAGTATCATACCTCACAACCATGGAGTTATTCCGAAGGTTGTTGATGATACTCATGTATCATTTGACTTACAGGTTACCTGTTGTCAAGAGGAGGGCTGCAATCCAGTTCTCCAGGACCCCTGCGGCCATGAGGTATGCCGGTCCCACGCCGGATGTGCGGTGAGAGTGGAGGACTTCATCGTGTGGCACCACGAGAACTGCTCTGTGTGCTACATTCTTGTGAATGAAGACTCCGCTGAGGTATGTCGCATTCCAGCCTGTATATAATGATACAATGAGATTCATTAAATTGTGTTCTTGCTTTTGTACTAAGTTAAGTCTGTCTCTAGTGTTAAGTACTGATGCTAACCTCTCTTACAGAGCTTGGAAGAGGTTCGAACTGCGGCTCTGACCACCCTGAAAACCTGGGTCGGAGGGTTCGGAAGGAACTCTCCCAAGGGCCGACCCTATATCCTGGCCCAGGACATATCCTCCCTCATTTTCCCCCGAGCAAAGAGGGGCTCAGCGGTGGACCCGGAGGTAGCTGCACCCCTGATCGCCAAAATCCAGGCCATGGTTGCACTTCCAGAGGACGGAGGCATTGCCGAGGCGGTCACAGGGGAGGTTGCGGCCCTCGACCTAAATTTAGAGCCCATGGCTGTTGACGTCATGGGCAATGGTAAGGGTGTTGGTGAGGCAGATCCTGTAGGGGCTCAGGTGCTTTCCTTGAGCCCTTCATTAACTTCTGCTCCTTCTACTTCCACTTCCTTCTGGGGTTTCACTGAGAAGCCTAGGTCAGTCAGGCCAAAGTCTTCTCCAGCGATCCCCAAAGTTAAGTCTTCTACAAGCTTCAAACCAAGGTCCAAGACCCTGCCAAAGAAGACTAGTTCTAGCCTTGTCACTAAGTCGCCCCAAAGAAGACTAGTTCTAGCCTTGTCACTAAGTCGCCGGCTCACCATCCCGGGGTGGACAAGGCGAAAGCTATTCCCTCTGCCAAGGTGCCCAAGCATAGACCTCGCAAGGAGAAAGCCCAGTCTTCTTCCTTTGACCCTGATGCCTTCTCTTCTAGCATCTTGCAGCAGGTGGGCAACGTCGTCGGGAACTTGGTCCAGACCAAGTTCCAGGAGATGTTTGCCCAACTCTCAAATACAGTAGAGGCATCGGGCCAGTCAATCCAATCCCTGTCGGAGAGGGTGGCGGCCCAAGAGAACGCTATGACTGGCATCCGGGACACCTTGGCGGCAGGGCATTCTCAGTCTGGCCAAGCAGCCCTACCCTTGCTTATGCCAGACTCATCTAACCTCCCTCCATTCAAACCTAACAATCCTTGGAGGATAGCAGCATACGCTCCTTTCTCAGGGGGTATGCTGTCGATTGAAGGCTGTGGAACTCGAAGGCTTGAGGACTTCGAGTTCTACCCTAAAAATCTCCAACCTCCGGTCATGGGCTATGTCCGCCTAACTGACGCAGCCATGATGAGGGAGGATAAAGTCCCGAGAGAGACTGTAATCCTCCCCCGGGAACAGGCTCAACAGGCCTGGCTACTGAGCTTGGAGGAGTGGGAGTGCAAGAACACTCGGCTCACTGCCTTCAAGAGCCCCTTCACCATTTTCACAACGGTGGAGGGCACTCCACTACCTCTCACTTTTAAAGTGGTGGAGGCCACTTATCAGGCAGCTCTGAAAGACGAGCCCATGCCCCAGCTCCGGGAAACAGAGCCAACTTCTCTCTTAATCCCCGGATCTGAGAACTATTTTGAAGGAGCAGCTCCTACCTTCACCGTAAATAAACTCAAGCCGGACTGCGTCACGACACTGTTCAGCAAGAGGTTACCTAGACTCTCAAGAGAGCCTTATTCAGACGGAATATGACACCCGGACTAGGCTCAGCAGGTCCCTCAGCATCTTGACTATGGCGGAAATGACGGCTCTTGTTTACGAACAAGAGCGGTTATTTAAAGTCATGGCTAAGTCGCTACTGCATACAATGCAGTGCGACTTCTATGACTTTGTCATAGCATGGCGGAACTGCAGGAAACATGTTCTGGCAGAAGCCACCATCCGCCATGAACCAAATAAATTGATCGCCTCATCCATATGGGGCACAGACCTCTTCCCCAACCCCGTGGTGACTGAGGTCTTATACGAGGCCTCCAAGGTAAACCAGAGCTTGAAGGTCCGGTGGGGTCTCGTTTCAAAATAGAACCCGAATCCACCGGATCCAACCCGAAGTCAAAGAAGAAGCCTAGGAAGTTCCAGCCCTTTCAGGCCCCTCAGCAAGCTCTGATGCAGGCAGTCCCGGTACCTCAAGTACCACAGCAAACTGCGCCAAAAGCACAGCTGCAACATCAGTTCGTGGTCTTGACACAGCCACCTCAGCAGCCCCAGGCGTCAACCTCCTTTGCTGTCTCTCCGGCCTATAATGCGGCTTTTGAGGCCCAATCCTTAAAGCCGTTCAATAGGTTTGCCAGCGGTAGCCGAGCCAGAGGCCACACCCGTTATAGAGGGGCCAGAAGTGCCGCCAGCAGGGGCAAAGGTTTCTGAGGAGCACGTGGTGGACGTCCATCGGCAAACCAGTGAGAGCCCCAAGGTAGGAGGGAGGCTGTACCTTTTCCGTCACCGGTGGGGGTTCAGCAGCTGGGCTCGGAGCATTGTGACCAAAGGTCTGGGGTGGAGTTGGCTCCAAGGCCCTCCTCCACCCAACAACTTCTATCAAAGACCAACAGCGGAATTGATAGAGTATACCCAAGATCATGTTCACAAAGGATTAGTATCAAGGGTCAAGAACTTAAAGTTTCAAGGGCGCTTGTTCAGCGTGCCAAAGAAAGGCTCAGAAAAGCGAAGGATAATCCTAGACTTGTCCCATCTGAACTAATTCATTCTTTGCGACAAGTTCAGGATGCTGACCGTTTCGCAGGTACGAACCTTACTTCCCCGTGGGGCCGTCACAACCTCTATAGATCTTACAGATGCCTACTATCATGTTCCAATAGCCAGACACTTCCGCCCCCTTCTAGGCTTCAAGCTAGGAAGACAAGCTTACTCCTTCAGAGTAATGCCATTAGGACTCTACATTGCACCCAGAATATTCACAAAGTTGGCGGAATCAGTCGTCCAAGAATTGAGGACGCAAGGAATAATGTTAGTAGCCTATCTAGACGATTGGCTCATATGGGCCGCAAGTGCCGAGGAATGCCACAAAGCGATGGTCAGGGTAATCTAGTTCCTAGAACGCTTAGGGTTTCAAATAAACAAGACCAAGTCCAGGCTAACACCGGAATCGCGCTTCCAGTGGTTAGGCCTACATTGGGACCTGGGATCTCATACTCTATCAATCCCGCCGTTAAAAAGAAAAGAAATAGCCAAGTCCACGAGGCAATTTCTCAAGAATGCTCAGACATCTCAGAGGAACCAAGAAAGGATCTTGGGTTCACTCCAATTCGCTTCAGTTACGGACATTCTCTTGAAAGCCAGACTGAAGGACATAAATTGCGTCTGGCGTTCAAAAGCAAACCGGCGGTCTCGGACAAATTAGCCCCCATCCCGGCGATCTTACAGAAGCGTCTCCGTCCATGGACGGACGTCAAGAGTCTATCAAGAGCAGTACCCCTCCAGTTCCCCCCGCCGTCACTAGTGATCCACACAGACGCTTCACTAAGCGGCTGGGGCGGGTACTCACAGTACAAAAAGGTCCAGGGTACCTGGTTCCTACCATTCCGCCAGCAACATATCAATGTACTGGAAGCCATGGCAGTGTTTCTCACTCTGAAAAGGCTTCAACCGTCCAAGAAGAGTCACGTCAAACTAGTACTGGACAATGCAGTGGTAGTCCACTGCATAAACAGGGGCGGATCCAAGTCAAGTCACCTGAATCATGTCATGATAGCCATATTTGCCTTGGCAGACAGGAACAAATGGCACCTGTCAGCCACTCACCTAGCGGGCGTAAGGAATGTGGTAGCGGATGCCCTATCACACTCCGCCCCGCTGGAATCGGAATGGACCTTAGACAAGGAGTCATTCAAATGGATCTGTCAAAAGGTTCCGGGGCTCCAGGTGGACCTCTTTGCGACGGAGTCGAATCACAAACTCCCTTGTTATGTGGCCCCCAACCTGGACCCTCTGGCCTACGCCACGGACGCTATGGCTATAGATTGGAATGTGTGGAAGAGGATTTATCTGTTTCCTCCCATAAATCTTCTCTTGAAAGTACTGAACAAACTCAGGACGTTCAAGGGCCACATCGCGTTAGTAGCTCCCAACTGGCCCAAAAGCAATTGGTTTCCCCTACTCCTGGAGTTGGGACTCCGGCCTCAACAGATTCCCAATCCCAAACTAACTCAGTTAGTACAAACGCGGGCTGTGTCAGCTTCCTCAAGAATTCAGAAAGCCCTAACTTTATGGACTTCATGAAGTTTGCGGCACAGAGGGATGCCAACATCGATCCCCGAAACATCAGATTCTTAGAATCCGACAAAAGGGAATCGACACTACGTCAATATGACTCAGCTGTAAAGAAACTGGCCTTGTTTCTAAAGAGCTCAAATCCACAAACCATGACCACGAATTTGGCCATAACTTTCTTCAGGACATTGTTCGAGAAAGATCTAGCAGCAAGCACAATTACTACTACCAAATCTGCATTTAAAAAGATCTTCCAGTTTGGTTTCAGGATAGATCTAACAGATTCATACTTTTCATCTATTCCAAAGGCTTCCGCTAGGCTTAGGCCGTCTGAGAGACCCAGGTCAGTCTCATGGTTTTTAAATGATGTCCTTACTGGGCGACACAGGTCATTGCCCGAAATAGATTTTTCCTCCGACAAAATCCCTTATTTAATCTTATCCAAAATAGCACAAGAGGAATAAGCAGAAAAATAGAGCTAGTATTGTTAAATAAAGTCTTCTGTAAACTTATGATCGAATAATGGTATCACCGCAGAGACATTTTTAACTGAAGCATAAATGACAGATTTTATATTACCTACAATTTTTGCAGATTATAGAATAAGGAAACAAAGTCTGATGATTGGGAACTGAAAATCATAGATAAGGTACCAAAGAAAGATGACTGAATGTCGGAACTATAATGAAGCAGCAATGTAATCAGGTTGGCTGTAATGAAAATATTCGATAAGCTTACGCTCAACATCCGGGAGGAAACAATTGATAAGAAGTTTAGAGATAAAAAAGCTGGTTTACAAAAGGAAGGTATTGTAAAAATCATATATTTACATCAAGATAGGTTTTACTGATTACAAGAATGCATTTGATAGTACCCACAGACAAATATGGAAGGCCCCGTGTCACTATGGCACTGCCATCAAATATATACAACTAATGGAAACTATCTATGGATGAAATAAAGGCAAAGTTATTGTTGATGGAGTCTGTTCACATAAATTTGCAGTAAATGTTATTTCTATCCAATACATGATCATGAAAACTTTCTATTTAATAATTCTAAGGGTACAAAATTAATAAGGACACAAGGTAAAAGCATATTCTAACACACAGAATTTTATAAACACATTTATATTAGACATCAGCACTGCACCAAAATGGACATATGTAATTGTATTTATGGGCAAAAATATCATAAAACTTGTTTTTCATATCATTTAAACAATCTAAATGAAGTCAGTAAATGCAATGCTAATTCATGTATATGCAAATAAAAAAAAGTGGGGAAGCTGCTGATATTAACAGATGACTAACCAACTTTAACATATTATTGAAAAACAAATGTATATGTGGAATAACAACAACACTCTTAGGGTTTTACTTAATGCTGACATACACCTAAAACAAATTACTGTATATTTCGGCGTATAAGTCCACCCTTTAGTCCGAAAAAATCATGCCAAAATTAGGGGGTCGACTTATCTAACGGTAACAAAAAGTGAATCTTTATTATTTTGGCATATTGGTACAGGAATCCAGGCTTTACAGTTGGCTAATAACAATGACAGCCTTGTTGAGGTAACTATGTATGTAAATAAAATATCAGTATTAAAAACATTTCACACTGTAATACGACAATAATAATATATTAGAACATCCATTACCTTATATAAAATTTTAAAAATCAAAGTAACTTGAAGAAACCCCAATCGCACAGCAAGTGTTAACATTGCGTAGCCATTTGTAGTACCGTAATTGAGAAGGATGCGTTCACTCTTGACAGTTTTGTATTTACTGGGGTATTGTTCAAAAACATTTATGGTATGAAATCTTTATTTATCACATAAAATAAAATAAAAAAATTTGTATTTAATGGTAAACATGTATTTAAATCCTTAAAACGACTTGAGTCATCGTCACTTGAATTAAACAATTCATCAAACAAATTATCATTCACGGTTTCATCATAAGGATCCCAGTTTGAATCTGGTGAATCAACTGCAGGTTCGTCGTCACTTTCAAACAGGAGACCATCCTCTGTGCCATCCATTGCATTAGATATTCCGCATTTTTTGAATGACTTTATTACACTCTCTTTTTTCACATTATCCCATGATTTGACAACAAATTCACACACTACATCCAAGGAAGGAGCACGCATTGTTCCGCCTTTTGTAAATGATTTTCTCCATGCAACATCCAATTGTTCCATTCTTGTCTTACCTTATCTTTAAATGGCTTATTTAAACCAATGTCTAGTGGTTGTAGCAAAGAGGTCAAACCACCTGGTATAACTCCCATTTCAGTATTAATTTTTGCTAATCTGGCTTCTTGCTGCAGCACAATTGTTTGTTTCTTTGGCAAGATCAATTACTTTCAGTTTAAAACTGTATTTGAATTTTCTTCGTTTTGTTGGAGGCTCCATGGGTGCGTTGTATAAAAATAGCTCTTTCTTCTGCTTGTGTTTTCCCTCAAATGAGCCTGTTTATGCCATAGAAGGATCAATGGTCAAGGAATATTCCAACATAATAATAAAATACCGGTACGTCATTGTTTTAACAACACAATAAAAAAATTAACTTGAGTAGCAGTTTGTACATTCATATATACATAGGCTGTTATGCAGCGTTAGTTAGCGCTTTGTTTGTTTACATTACACTTGAGTAACGTATCTTTTGTTTCATCATTTCTAATCATATTTGCTGGTATTCATCTTTTATATATTACACAGATTTGTTAATAAACCGAGTATATTACCTGTGTTTCATATGGCAAGTAGAGCAACATATGTACCGTAATAACATTCAGGTTATATAATATATTTTACCCTGCTGCTTATATTGAGCATATGGTTGGCCACACATCTGTACCGTAACGACATTCAGGTTATTTTATATGGTACGTTTTACCCTGGTGCTTATTTTGAGCGTACGGTTGGCCTCACATTTTATAGGTCGGCTAATATACCCGATATTAGTTAAAATCATAAAAATTTACTCAGAATTGGGGGATCGACTTATCTTCCGGTCGACTTATACACCGAAATATATGGTAGTCAAAGCATGAGACTTTCAGATAGAGCTCAATTGCGTCCTTATCTTTACTTATCATCTTGGTTCATACACATCTATTTTCATTAATAAGATGTTCACTGTTGTTAATAGATCAATTAATCAATTGCTAATAATGAAAAATTAAAACCCTCCATTAAATCACCTAGCTTTACTTCTTGAATATAGGAAAATAAAATTTTTTCTATAAATTAAACTGACTCCAATTTAATGAGGATGAAAGTTAAACAATAAAATAAAAAGTCATCATATACAGCACAGACCATCCATCAAAATCCAATATATAAGAACCCACCTTTCTTTTCAATCATCTTGGAGTCCAAAAAGTCGAAAAGTGAAGCGGGGCCTGAAGGTCGTGGCATGTTGGGAGGTGGTTCGTAATCATCGTCACTGCCGTCTGGCCCTCCACCTCCTCGGCCCCGTCCTCGACCTCTATTTCGCCCTCGCCCACCTCGTCCTCGATAACCACCATCATCTTCAGTTTTTCTGTTATTGTAGTTCCCTTCATTTGAAGCCGATTGCCCACTAGCAGACTTTGAAAGAAACAAACTGTACATTGTAACATACACGAAGGATACATTCCCAACGTGACACAAAGAATTAAATTGGACAGTTTTTATGGGCTAGATATTTAATTTTAAAAAATGACATTTTTATAATAATATAAAGTTTCACTTATACTTACCCGGTGGTTACATATAGCTGTCGTCTCCTGACGTCACGGCAGAATTTGAAATTCACGGTAGCGCTAATGGTTTGACAGGTGATCCCTCTACTCCCGCCCTCTACCGGGTACCGGGAACCATTCCAACAATAAATCAGAAGTTTCATGCCTACCTGTTCATATGAGGGGAGGAGGGCGGGCTTCGTTATGTAACCACCGGGTAAGTATAAGTGAAACTTTATATTAATTATAAAAATGTCATTTTCACTATAATTAACTTACCCGGTGGTTACATATAGCTGATTGACACATTTAGGTGGTGGGACAATGGCAGCTAAAATAACAACTGTTGGAATTATCCGAAGATATAGGTTCCTTACCTTTAAAGACCGCTGACTCAGTGGTTACTGCCTCTGTAGTCTGCTGGCCTTTATTGTACCAACAGGATATATGGATCCGTGCGTCGGACACAATAATAAGTACTTGCCGTTGAGGACGTGACCGTAACGGACAAGACTATAATGCCCCTGCTCAGGGCGCAGTACAAATCACCACAAAATACAATGAAAAACGAGGGATCACCACAACAGTTTAAGAAATACACCAAGACATTAAAAGACTGAAAGATACTCAAAAAACTCTCTGTATCTTCAGACAACCTTAAAAATACAAAAAACATAATCAAGGAGAAAAGTTAGTGAGGATGGGATACATCCTTCTCTCCCTCACCCAATACCGTGTCAGTCAGAATGAATGGCCCCAATGTACTGCAATTTTCATATGTGGTTTGCAAATCTGTCAGATAATGAGATGCGAAGACAGAATTGCTTCTCCAATATGTAGATTTAATAATGTCTTTCAAAGACAGATTACGTCTAAAGGCCATAGACGTAGACACTGCTCTAATTTCATGAGCTTTGACTTTAAACACTTGATATCTGAGTCCTGACATTGTCCATGTGCCTCAGAAATCAAATTCCTTAAAAAGAAGGAGAGCGCATTTTTAGAAAGAGGACGAGAAGGATCTTTCACTGAACACCACAGGTTATCACTCTTACCTCTTATACCTTTGGTCCTTTGCACATAATGTCTAAGTGCTCTCACTGGACAGAGAAGACATTCAGGCTCATTAGGCCCCACTAACTCCGAAATGTTCTTTATAGAGAAAGAACGAGGCCAAGGATGTGAGGGATTTTCATTCTTAGCCAAAAAACCCAGCATTGATGAGCAAATGGCATTGCCCTTAGCAAATCCAACTCTCTTATCAATAGCATGCAGCTCACTGATTCTTCTAGCTGATGCTAAAGCACAAAGAAAAAGTGTCTTCCTAGTCAGATCTCTAAAAGAACTAGAGGAGATCTGTTCGAATCTATCTGACATCAGCCATTTAAGAACTACATCCAGGTTCCAAGCTACTGTTCTTGACTCCTTTGTCTTGGTCGTATCAAAGGAACGAATCAGGTCTGAGAGGTCTTGATTATTAGAAATGTCTAATCCTCGATGTCTGAACACAGAAGACAACATAGCTCTATAACCCCTAATCGTCTGGGTAGAAAGCTTCTTATTCTCACGAAGAAAAAGAAGGAAGTTAGCTAACTGAGCTATAGAGGTCTTAGAAGACGAAATTCCTTCTTCTCTGCACCAAGCTCTGAATTGGACCCACTTAGCTTGGTACACTCGATCAGAGGATTCTCTTCTGGGTCTAGCAATAGCCCTTGAAGCTCTCTTTGAAAATCCTCTCTTTCTGAGGATATGCTCGACAGTCTGAAGGCGACTAGTCGAAGAGCGGACAAGTTATGATGGAACCTCAGAAAGTGGGGCTGTCTGAGTAGATCCTTCCTTAACGGTAACTCTCTCGGAAAGTCCTTCAACAGCAGTAGTAGATCCGGAAACCATTCCCTGGCCGGCCAAAAGGGGGCTATCAGAGTCATCCTGACGTTCTGATGACCTCTGAACTTTGCCAGAACTAATCTTAGCATTTTGAAAGGCGGAAAGGCATACAGATCCAGATTTGACCAGTCCAGAAGCATGGCATCCACTGTAAACGCCTCCTCGTCTGGAACTGGGGAGCAATACAGAGGTAGACGAGCTGTCTTGTTTGTGGCGAAGAGATCCAACTGAGGACATCCCCAAATCCCCCAAAGCTTCTTGCATATTTGAGGATGTAACGTCCACTCTGTGGAGAGGACTTGTCCTCTCCTGCTGAGAATGTCCGCCTTTACATTCTTCGAGCCTTGAATAAATCTTGTGCTCAAGACAACCTTGTTCTCTTTCGCCCAAATGAGTAGGTCTCTCGCTGCCTCGCACAGAGAGAACGAGTGCGTCCCCCCCTGTTTTTTGATGTAAGAGAGAGCCGTGGTGTTGTCTGCTTGAACCAGCACTACTTTCCCTCTTACCTCTGTCTTGAAGTGCATTAGAGCCAAATGAATCGCCTTCAACTCTTTTAGATTTATGTGCCAGCTTCTCTGATGAATCTGCCAAAGTCCCGCCACACTTCCTTTCCTCCCCAGAGTAGCTCCCCACCCTTTGTCCGATGCGTCTGACAAAAGCGTAAGGTTGGGGCTCAACTGGCTTAGAGACAAGCCTTCCTCTAGCCTTCCTTCTGATTTCCACCAAAGGAGGTCCTGTTTGATTCCTTCCGAGATGGGGAACACGAAGGAGTCTGGGAACTTCTTCCTTTGTCACTTCTGCTTCAAGTAAAATTGAAGTGGTCTCATGTTGAGCCTGCCCAGACTTACAAATTGCTCTATTGAAGCCAAGGTTCCTAAAAGGCTCATCCACTGATTCGCCGAGCAAGTTTGTCTGACGAGAAATTCGTCTATTTTGTTCAGGCAAGAGTCGATCCTTTGGAGAGACGGAAAAGCCTGAAAAAGAACTGAATTCAGTCTCACTCCTAAATAAACTATCTCCTGAGAAGGAGTGAGACATGACTTTTCCTTGTTTACTAACAAACCTAGGCTTTCCGTCAGCCTTAAAGTCTTTTGTAGGTCCTCCACACACTTCTGTCTGGACCTTGCCCTGAGAAGCCAATCGTCTAGATACATGGAGATTCGTATCCCGTCCAGATGAAGCCACTTTGCTACTGACGACAGAACTCTGGTGAACACTTGTGGAGCTGTCGACAGGCCGAAGCAGAGGGCCCTGAACTGATAAATGCGGCCCTGGAACACGAATCTCAGGAATCTTCTCGATTCCCAATGAATCGAAATATGAAAATAGGCGTCCCGAAGGTCTATGGAAACCATCCAATCTCCAGGATGAAGCGCTGCTAATACCGATTGGGTCGTTTCCATAGAAAACTTCGTCTTCAGGACAAAGACGATCAGGGCACTGACGTCCAACACCGGTCTCCAACCCCCCGTGGCCTTCTTTACCAGGAAAAGGCGATTTAAAATCCTGGTTCCTGCAGAGAGTCCACTAACTCTATGCCCCTCTTTGCCAGTAAGGCGAGAACTTCTTGATGGAGGGCAGCAAATTTTTCGGAGTTCTCCGAGTAAGCTGACAAATTCACAGGAAATTCTGTGAGAGGGGGGTGCTTGATGAACGGAATGGTGTATCCTTCCTTCAGGACCTGGACCGTCCAAGGATCCGCTCCGAGATGAAACCAGGTCTGCCAGAAAAGATGTAATCTGGCTCCTACTGCTGTGTGGAGGACTACGGGCCTACTTCTTGATGGAAGAGGGAGTGGTTTTAGAAGAGGCTCTACCTCTCCCACGAAACCTGGAGAAAGATCGAACGGGAGCTCTCCCTCGAAATGGTTTAGGAGCTTCCGTGGAGGGAGCACTCCGAGAAGCAGAAAGAACCGGAGCTATCTTCCTGGGCTTCTTCACTGACTGTGATAAAAGATCCTGGGTCGCTTTCTGTGTTAAAGATTGAGCAATCTCGCTCACAATCTCTTGCGGAAAAAGGTGTTTCTTGTCCAAAGGAGAGAAGAGCAAGGCAGACTTCTGGTTTGATGAGACCCCTTTCGACAAGAAGGAGCACCAAAGTTGTCTCTTCTTCAACACTCCAGAGGCGAAAATGGCAGCGAGCTCCAAAGCTCCATCACAGATGCCTTTATCGATACAATCCAGTACCGAGGCAAAATCCTTCAACTGCTCCTCTGTAAGTCCAAATTACTTGACTTTCCTGGCCAGCGAAGCAATGGCCCAATCCAGGAAGCTAACAACTTCAAAAACACGGAAAACACTCTTGCAAAGATGCTCCAGTTCATTTGCTGAAAAGAAAATCTTAGCAGTATTAAGGGCTGCTCTGCGGGAAGAGTCCACGAGACTAGAAAAGTCTCCCTGAGCGGAGGCAGTCACACCCAGGGAAAAAACTTCTCCAGTGTCATACCAGACACGGCTCCTTGACGAAAGTCTCAAAGGGGGAAGACAAAAAACATTTTTCCCCTGTTCCCTCTTCTCCAAAAGCCAAGCGTTAACTTTCTTGATAGCTTTCTTAGCCGAAATCGAGAGGACGAGACGCGTGAACGAGGACGAGGAGTCAGGCTTACTGTCCTTTTTCCACTGCGAACTAGGAGAAACTGGAACGGAAGGCGCAAAAGAATCTCCAAAGTTGTCAACGAAGGATCGTAAAAGGAGTTTATACCCCGACAAATGCTTGTCTTTTTCTGTAAGTACTTCTTCTTCCTCCAATTCCGAAGCTTCCTTCGACGAAACTGGCGAACATTCCATCGGAAGAGGAATCCTGTTCGGCGAAGTCACACCCTGATGCGTCCGAGGAGGGTGTGAGAAAGCAGGAGAAGACGTCTGAGCCTGTACTGAGATGAATCCGGGCGGCTGAGGTGGCGGCTGCGTTGGCGGCTGAGCTGGTGGCCGCGCTGGCGGCTGAGGTGGCGCTCGAGCGAGAGCCTGACGTGGCGCCATAGACGGAGTCAGGAAAGGAGTCACATGGAGAGTCTGAGCCTGAAGAGGCGACTGAAAAGGAGCCTGCGAAGAGGACTGCACAGTAGTCTGCGGAAGATGTAAGGCGGTCGGGAGCGCATTCGGGGACGAAAGAGACTTGCCAAAAAGCTCCAAGATACTGCCTAACTTGGCATTCATCTGTTCAAACACCGAAGGTTGAGGATCCACCGACGTAGAAGGCGCGGGAGGAGTAGAAGGATGATCCACAAACACGTCTGGAGCCGCAGGAGTTATCGCTTGAGGAGGCTCTGGAGAAGGCTCCGAAGGAGTGTGCGTGTTCGGCTTCTCCACTTCTATGAGAGAAGGGCGATAAATCGAAACCGCCGGAGAAAAAGCTTCAGGCTCCTCCCAAAAACTACAAGAAGGTTCGGCAGCCGCCACCTTCTTGGGAACCGCAGCAGGCGAAACATCGCGAGACCTTTTCAGCGGTCTAGAAGTCTTATTACGCCAACCTCTATAAGAGGAAACATCTGAACTAGAGTCGCTTGACGAAAAACACTTCCTCGCAACACCTTTCCAATGGTGAGCGACAGCATCCTGTGATACGGCTACAGGATTGCTTGAGGGGGCGGCTGCTCGGGAGCAGATCCTGCTCGCCTCCCTTCGGTTTTCGGCATGCCTCCTCCCAGGATCTGGGGAGCTTGACAGGGGCCTAGACCTAGGAGAACGAACTGGCCGAACAACCACCTCCTCCACTACACTTGCACTAAGTAATTTATCACACTTAACTACCACTTCTTGCACTGTCTCACCCATTTTCTGCATAGTGGTGAGGAAAGAGACAAATTTCGAGTCCATATCGGCTCGTAATACTGACACGGGATCAGGATCGGGAGATACAGATTCGAGGGCAGGAGCAACCACTACGGGGTTAATAAGAACAGGATTAACAGAATTCAGAGGAATATCCTGGCTACTCACTGACTTAGAAGATCATCTCTGTGAAGCCTTTCTGATTCTATCTTTTTCTAACTTTCTCATATACTTTCCCAGTGCCTTCCACTCCTGAGATGTTAGAGACTTACATTCTTCACACGTATTCTCAAAAGAACATTCACGTCCCCTACAACTAACACAAGTAGAATGAGGATCAAGTGAAGCTTTAAGAAGTCTAGTCTTACACCCACTACTACACACCCTATACTGAATAGAGCCGGTGTCAGACATCGTGAAGAATTCAAAATAATTCCTAAAAAGGACAACAATATCAAAACCAAAATAACTATAGTGCTAGCAAAAAGATCAGTAAACTCAAGGTACATCACCAAAAGGAGAAAACCAAGATGATCAAATCCAAATTCCAACCAGCAGAGGAACCGTGTTACCGGTTCCGACGGCAGGAAACTTCTGATTTATTGTTGGAATGGTTCCCGGTACCCGGTAGAGGGCGGGAGTAGAGGGATCACCTGTCAAACCATTAGCGCTACCGCGAATTTCAAATTCTACTGTGACGTCAGGAGACGACAGCTATATGTAACCACCGGGTAAGTTATATAAGTGAAAAGGATAAATTCTTTAGATATGTATAAATATGTTCTGTGGTTGTCACAATATTATTCATGACTTTTTGCTCATTTACCACAAAACTACTTTTTGGTCATTAAATGTTTACATCCTAACCTACTATCATTCATAAGAATTTGACACAAATTTTAAAAAATACACCTGGAATTGCAACTTCTAGTATTGCATCTAAATGGAAATATGCCCCAATACAGTGTTCACTGGCTTCATTTTTTTTTTTTTCGTAGCTGCTTTTCGTCCTCAAAGGAGTTACTTGATAGTCCCCCAAGCCTCCATAAAACAGACTAACCAATTACAAAGAATTCTGAAGTCTCTCTCCTTAGGAAAGAGGTCACTGATACCTAACATGAAGCAGATGAGCCACTGAAATTTCCCTTCAGAGAATCTTGCCTTTTCCATGCTGCAATCATGTACTGAGGGGACCCATCTGAAGTGTCTATATCTTCTAGGGGGTAGTGATATATCCTGGACTTCTATACTGCCAGTTCAGGCAGACTTTCCTAATAGGAAAATTCTGCTTGCTGTGCTTTCTAAACTGCCATGCAGTGATGGTAAGACTGTCTTGGCTCAATCAGTTCATGCAGGTCTCCCTGACAAGAAAGTTTTGTTTGCTGTACTTTCTATACTGCCAGGCAGTGATGATACAACTGTCTTGGCTCAACAGCTCATGCAGGCTTTCCTAATAGGGAATTCAGCTTGCTGTACTTCCTATACCGCCAGGCAGTGGTGATACAACTGCATTGGCTTATCTGTTCATACAAGTTTCTCTGATGGAAAATTCCACTTGCAGTACTTTCAGAATTTTGGGAGGAAATCATGAACAGAAACAAGGATGACCCCAAGAGAGTGTAACTTCTTTGAGGTCTCCCTGGCTACTGAGCATCAGCAGAGAGATGCTATCCATGATTCCTAAGAGGAATTCAAGTGTCCTGAACATGGAACCAGATATGATTAGATGATAAATGTCTCATCCTTTAAACTAGAGGATTGAGAGGCTGCACAGACTTCCCAAGCAGAGATAGGATTCTCACCAAACATCCTAGGTCATGGGAACAGGATAGTAAAAAACATGAGCCCAAAAAGAAGTTGAATCAGTTATCTTGCTCCCCAACTGGAATCAAAATGGATAATAAGAGACAGCCTGCTTACTCCCAGAGCTCCAACTGGTAACAATTGAGACCAGGTCAGACAATAAAACCTCATATCAGAATGTAGTCTATACGGGTACCAATATTAGACCCTGAGAATGATACTGATAACCCTTGGGGAGTCCCCATTGGGCATCCTTTCAAATATACAGTACTCTTCTTCCGTATCCCTGTTGAAAACTCTAACTAATAGAGAAGGCTTAAAACCTACCTCTTTTATCATTTGAGGACTCACAGTGGCTAAACTTAAAAATATATAGTACTTTACTACTATTGAGAGAGAGAGAGAGAGAGAGAGAGAGAGAGAGAGAGAGAGAGAGAGAGAGAGAGAGAGAGAGAGAGAGAGAGAGAGAGAATATTTAAAAAACATCATCAGATTATTAAAAATTGTTTCCTTTGGGGCTGGAAGCTAAATCCTTCTTGCTATATTTGGTATACCTATATAAAAAAAACTCACCACATGTATAATATTTATAATAATGTATCCTACTTTAGCATATCACATTAACATACTAAAAGAAGGTTATTTAGCATACAGAGCTGCAATTTAACTTTTACCATCATATCCTGTTGTCTTCCCAAACTCCCAATTTAATATATTTATTTCTATATAATTTCCTTGCCTTTTTATAATTTCAAGAATCTTTCTTTTGATAAAGGCTACTTAGATTGAATTGCCTCTGAATAGAAATGAACCCTAATTATATAACATATTTTGATTAACAATTTCTGGTACCTAACTTTATCAGAGAGTGTACCATGACAGCATTATACATTGCAATTAAAATATATTTAACAGCTTGACTCAACTCAGCACCATTTACAAAATATATTATTTATGAATAACTGTCAAACAAGTGGAAAATAACGCATAGAATTCCCTAAACTACAATAGTATCCCTTAATATACTTTAAAAATATGAACAAATCATAGGTGTAACTCACAGCTCTGAGCTCACGAATGGCCTTCACAGGATCATTTTTATTATGCCTCAAGGCCCACTCTGCTACTTCTTGAGAAAATCCTGCATTTATTACTTTCTGCACATTGGCATCTAGCATCATCTTTCCTCCTCCAAACACCTGAAATCAATCATTAAGTATTAGAAATTTTTCTTCTTCTTACTGATAATCAAATCACCTGGTAACCATGAACTCAAACGAGTCATTCAATTACCACAGTAGCTTGTTTGTACTCTATTTGCAACCAGCTGACAGTACAGAATTATAACCAACCATTACACTTTAAAAAAAACTTGGGTGTTGTAAAGGTGAGAGGACATACTGGTCTGTTATGCTTTGAAAGTGATCTCCCAGTACCAGTGAGGATCAAGTATAAAACAGTGGTTTGTGCATAACCCACATACAGAGTTCTCACTGTAGTTTCCCCAACCATCTTTTTTGCCTTATTTACATTTTTCCTCATTCTTTGATTTATTAGAAATGAAAATTATTTCCCAATGAACAAGAAACAAATTTCAGACAAATCCTCAGTTTGAGTACATAACAAATAAATAAAAATACTGTATAACAAAACTGACTATATACTTTACCATTTACCTATAAATTTTAACTTCATTTTGCTTTTATATTTGTTTAGTTTAAGCACAAATCTTTGAATGACTCCTATGAATCTAGATATATGACTAAAAGATCTTGTAACTTTTTTGTTATACAATGCCTCTCCTGAGAGCCCTGGACATTTACTACTGTCTATAACATGTGAAAAGGATAATACAAGATCCACAATAATCACTGCATGAGGGCACCATCATAATCATGACAACTACAATTCTATGACCAAAATATTTTGTTCACCTATAGAAAATTGGATGAATTCTATCATGGGAATACCAAAGCAATATAAATTGCCTTAGAGTAAAGGTAAAAGAGCTCACACTTCATTGTTTCAATTTCATAGTGGTCATTTACTGTTTACAATGAAAAAACAGAATATAAAATCTACATAAGGTGAAACATAAGGGAAAAAGGCCAATGAACTATGTTAAAGGAATGTCTAAAGTATCATTCCAGCACTTAACAACCAAATGCTTACCACTACCTGGCTCCAAGCACTTCAACTAATAAAAAGTAAAAAAGTTTTTATTTAATTATACTAAGACTGGTATATAAAATTAAAAACTAACTTGAATGTGAGGGATGCTGGAATTGCATCTGGTACTGAGGCATGAGCATAGTCTATCCATTACATTCATTTAGTCTTGTGCTTGTTTATCAAAAATTCTCTTTTAGCAACAATTAGAAAACCATCTCAGGCAGTCCCCGGTTATCGGTGGGGGTTCTGTTCTCGGCAGGGTCCTGATAAGCGAAAACCGCAATTAACCGAAACTTGGTGGTTTATGGCGCTTAAGGTGCTGAGTTTCAGTTAATGGCGCCTCTTTTAGTATGTTATGGTACCATAACTCTATTAACCGCACCTTATGGTGCTGATAACTGAAACTTGGCCTGTTATGGCGCTAGACAAGCGTCATAAAAGCAGATCGCCATTAACGGAGTTCGCCGATAACTGGGGACTGCTTATATAATACTATTTATGACATAAGTCCTTGAAATGAATTCAACAATACATGCAAGCAAAATAATAATAATGCACCATATAAACTATGTGAGTGTATGTGTGCATTTGTCTGTTGATTTTATACATAGGAAGCAGCTATGGTTTTCTACTTGCATTTTAATATCTCGCCTTTAAAAACCTAATAAACATGAATTTTCATCCATATCATTACAAGTGTATAAGCACCAGGGCAAATTAGAGTTGTTATTTATTTAGCAAGGCAAACAAATACAGTGGTGCCTCGAGATATGAAATTAATCCGTTCCGAGGTGGCATTCGTATCGAGTTTTTCGTATCTCGAGCCGCATTTTACATGTAAAATGGCTAATCCATTCCAAGCCCTCCAAAAACCCCAGTAAATTTCATAATAAAGCTAAATTGACCTATAAACAATGAAATACAACAACAATTTGGACCATTCAATACCTAACTTAATACGTACTAGTAGTACTAATATGTATGTACCTGTAAATAAAGTGTATTAGTGTACATGGTATACAAGAAATACTGTATGTACATACGTACGTATGTAGTAAAATGTGGAAGCTTACCTTTCGAGTGAGGTTATCTCCGAAAGTGGCGACAGAGGAGGAGGACAAACGGCAGAAAACTTCTTATAGTACGTACACTTAACTTTACGAAACACACAAAAAAATGTAAGGAAAATATAAACTAAACTTTACGAAACACATTAACAGAACTGTAACTCTCAACTTTACAAAAAACTTAAAATTAAAATTTTTTATTTTTTTTATTTTTACATTTCTTTTTTTACTTTTTTATACTTTACATTTTTTTTTTTTTTTTTTTTTTTTTTTTTTTTACAAAATTTCAACTTCTTCACCACTTTCAACTTTCTGTTTTTTAGTATCACTTGGTTCTTCCTTTTTGCTTACTACTCCTACTAAAGGCCTCTTTAAAAAAATAACTATCCAAGGAAGATTGCTTCTGCCTACTTTTGACAATGTTCCTGAAATAACTCAGGCATACGTCATCGAACTGTGCAAGCATACGACCTGTGTAAGCCTTTTCGGGGTGTCTCTTTTCTACGAAAAGCAGCTAGAGCATCCTTAATTTCTGCCGTTGTCATAGAGTCGTTGTCCTCCTCCTCGCCGCTGCTAGAGAACTCCTCTTGAGCAACGTTATGTTGCATGGCCTCCAACTCCTTCAGGTCATCCGTCGTAAGCTCCTCTTGGTGCTCCTCGAGAAGGTCACTGATGTCATCCTCGTCGACGACCAGCCCCATGGACTTGCCGAGTGCAACGATCTCGTCAAGATCTGGTTGCGAAACAGTTTCAGGATTGTCAACTGTTCCCAAATCTGCAGCACCAGCTTCGCCCATGTCGAATCCCTCGAAGTCTCGGGCGGATACGGCATCAGGCCAGAGTTTCCTCCACGGGGAATTCAAGGTTTGCCTCGAAACCTCCTGCCAAGCTTGGTCGATGAGTCGGATGCATATTATGATATCAAAATGCTCCTTCCAAAATTCATGCAAGGTGAGGTTTGTGGTATCGGTGATGTCGAAACACCTCTTGAAAAGATGTTTCGTATACAGCTTCTTGAAGTTCGATATCACTTGCTGGTCCATGGGCTGGAGGAGAGGGGTGGTGTTAGGCGGAAGATAAAGAACCTTGATGAAGGAATACTCCGCTAGGATATCTTCCTCAAGGCCAGGAGGGTGAGCAGGGGCATTATCCAACACCAGCAGACATTTCAGAGGGAGGCGCTTCTCTTCACTGTCAGGCCGAAACACAGATTTACCCACTCAGTGAACAAAAGCCTCGTTACCCAGGCTTTCGCATTAGCCCTCCACATCACTGGAAGCTTCTCCTTTAGCATTTTGTGGGCCTTGAAGGCTTGAGGAGTCTCGGAATGATAGACAAGTAGGGGCTTCACCTTGCAATCCCCACTGGCGTTCGAACAAAGTGAGAGCGTAAGCCTGTCTTTCATAGGCTTATGCCCGGATAGCTTCTTCTCTTCCTCCGTGATGTACGTCCGACGAGGCATTTTTTTCCAAAAAAGGCCAGTCTCATCACAGTTGAAGACTTGCTGAGAACTGTAGCCTTCCTTGATCATCATCTAGTCGAACGTCTTTTTAAAGGCTTTGGCCGCTGCCTCCCCATGCCGCACCACCGAATGGATGCCAGTCCGTTTACAGAATTTCTCGAACCACCCATGTGAAGCCTTGAAGTCTGGGGTTGGCGTTGATGTCCCTTCTCCTACGTCGTCTTCAGCCTGGGCAATCAAATCGCCAAAAATAGCGCTGGCCTTGTGGCAGATTGCCGTCTCCGTTATCTTATCGCCAGCAATTTCTTTGTCTTTTATCCAGACAAGAAGAAGCCTTTCCATTTCATTGTGCCCGTGGGTCCTCTTGCTGGGCAAAATAATGAAGCCCTTGGAAGGTGTAGCTGCTTTGATGACATCCTTCTGCTTAAGGATGGTGCCTATTGTCGACGGATTTCGGCCGTATTCCTTGGCGATCACACTCAATCGCATACCAGCTTCATACTTTTTAATTATCTCCATCTTCATCTCCAAAGAAAGCATCCTCTTCTTTCCGTGAATTTCAACTTTCTTGGGACCCATGACTATGTATATGCTGTACGTAATTATGTTATGTAGTGCATATACGTATGTAGTAAAGTTCTGGCACAACACGATAAAGTATACTACAACAACATCACTAACGAATTTACGTTAATAAACGAAATTATTAGAACAAATGAATACCGCGTGCGTACGATACAGATGATGTTGTGCAGTGGCCGAAGAAGCACGCCGCTATGTAGATGCATCATGGGAGGGATGCTGACCAATAGGAGAGAAGGATCTCATGGCAGTGACTAGAATCAAGAACCAATGGGAGAGCGGGAGGATGGTGGCGAGTCTACTCGGTTGGCGGCGCGTGAGTTTCAAATTTATTATCGGTGGTCAGGGCGAATCTCGAACTTTACAGCAACAACCTTTCGTATCTTGAACAATTTTCGTATGTAGAGCCGTAAAATTTTTCGTATTTGCTTTTGTATCTCAAGTTTTTCGTAAGTTGAGCCTTTCGTATCTCGAGGTACCACTGTATGTATAAAATCCTTACACCATTAGAAACACCTTAAGCTACTTAAGCTTGGGCTATTATATATCATTAGTTGAAGCAGTGGGTAAATATGCAATACTATGCATTTATTGATATGCACTGCTCTATATTTACTGATATACACAACTATATTAATAAAATTTCATTATGGGATATTAACTCATCAAAACTTGAAGTAAAATAATGATATACAATGCAAAGAAGTACAAATTACATGTAATTGACAGATAAAATGAGAATAAAAATACAATGATTTTCCCTTTAGTATTAACCCTTAAACGCCGACTGGACGTATTTTACGTCGAGATAAATTGTCTGTCGGGTGCCGACTGGACGTATTTTACGTCGACATACGAAAGTTTTTTTTAAAATTCGCGGAAAAATGATATTGTCATGTTACAATAAAGTTTTATACATACTTACCTGACAGATATATACTTAGCTATAGACTCCGTCGTCCCCGACAGAATTTCAAATTTCGCGGCACACGCTACCGGTAGGTCAGGTGATCTACCGCCCTGCCCTGGGTGGCAGGACTAGGAACCATTCCCGTTTTCTAATCAGAATTCTTCTCTTCCACCTGTCTCCTGCGGGGAGGCTGGGTGGGCCATTAATCGTATATATCTGTCAGGTAAGTATGTATAAAACTTTATTGTAACATGACAATATCATTTTTATACATTCAACTTCCCTGCCAGATATATACTTAGCTGATTAGCACCCATTGGTGGTGGGTAAGAGACAGCTAACTACTGAAATAGACAGGTAAACAACATATGTTGTAGGTATTAATAAACCTTGGTTCCTACCTTATTAGGCTGAAGACTTCGCGGCTACTGCCTTGGAGTCTGCTTAGCCTCAAGAGCCTCAGCGAGATATTGATCTATGGCTAAGAGTTCTTGTGGGTCTGCCAATGGGGTCTTATCCACTTACTCGGCAGAGCCTGAAGGCCTTTGTCATTGGGTGCTATTCCACTAACATGACAATACACCTTGTTCAAGGAGCACAACACCGATCCCGATCACCTGATCCTAACATTCATGTTAGTTCTAAGATTGCAAGGAGTTATCCCCGAACTCCTTACAAACAACCAAAAACTCGAAACATAATTACACTTTCATTTATACAAAATATACAAAAAAAAACAAAAAAATGTTTTGTACCCCCCTACTAGCCATACATAGTACCCTTGATCCCCTACCAGCAATGACACTATGCGCCCGTGCGACATCCGTGAGCTTGCTAATAGAAAACCAAGCACATATCTGGCAAGAGGGTTTATGTACGATAAAATTAAAATATTTTAAGGATCAGTCTTTGCTCCAAGACCCAGAACTGTATCTGCTGATACAAATGGACCTAGAGAGAAGCACTTCTCATAAGTCACTTTCACATCCTTCAGGTAATGAGACGCAAACACTGAATTGCACCTCCAATAAGTAGTCTCAATGATATTTCTAAGAGACATATTCTTTTGGAACGCCAGGGACGTTGCTACTGCCCTCACCTCATGGGTCTTAACCTTTAGAAGACCGAAGGATTCCTCTGAGCAGTTCTTGTGTGCGTCAGTAATTACGCTTCTCACAAAGAAGGCCAAGGCGTTTTTGGACATGAGTCTTTTGGGGTTCTTCACAGCACACCAAAGACCTTGTTGACAACCTCCCCTCCCCCCCATCTGTTTCTTTCTCTCTAAATAAAATTTAAGAGCTCTCACTGGACAGAGAGACCTCTCTGTCTCTCTGCCTACGAGGCTAGATAGACCTTTTACCTCAAAGCTTCTGGGCCAAGGTTTTGATGGGTTCTCGTTCTTCGCCAGAAACAATGTCTGGAACGAGCAGATAGCAGCATCTCCTTTGAATCCCACTGTGGAGTCCAGAGCGTGCAATTCGCTCGTCCTCTTGGCTGTAGCGAGAGACAACAGGAATAAGCATTTCCTAGTGACGTCGCGGAAGGAAGCCAGATGTAGAGGCTCGAATTTATCCGAGGAAAGGAATTTCAGGACCACGTCCAGATTCCAACTAGGTGTTCTAGGAGTTGCTGATTTTGAAGTTTCAAAGGATCTAATCAAATCATGTAGATCTTTGTTATCTGCAATTTCTAGCCCTCGATTCCTGAATACTGAAGACAGCATGCTTCTGTATCCCTTGATTGTTGACACAGATAGGTGCGATTCCTCTCTCAGAAAGAGGAGGAAATCGGCAATGTTAACTATAGAGGTACTGGAGGAGGACAGCTTCTGACTCTTACACCACCTCCTAAAGACTTCCCACTTCGATTGGTATACTCTTCTCGTCGAAGATCTGCGGGCTCGAGCGATAGCGCCTGCAGCCTTGCGAGAAAAGCCCCTCGCTCTGACAAGTCTTTCGATAGTCGAAAGGCAGTCAGAGCGAGACCGGGGAGGTTGTGATGAAACCTCTCGAAGTGGGGTTGTCTGAGTAGATCTGGTCTGCTTGGAAGAGATCTGGGGAAGTCCACTATCCACTCCTGTACTCCGTGAACCATTCTTGGGCTGGCCAAAATGGGGCTATTAGGGTCAACTTCGTGCTCTTTGAAGCTACGAACTTCCTGAGCACTTCCCCCAGGATCTTGAACGGGGGAAAGGCGTAAGCGTCTAAACCCGACCAATCCAGGAGAAACGCGTCTATTGCAAAGGCTCTCGGATCTTCCACTAGAGAGCAAAAGATCTCTGCTCTTTTGGAGAGGAACGTCGCAAACAGGTCTATGTGAGGTCTCCCCCACAGGGACCAAAGACTTCGACACACTTCTGCGTGTAGAGTCCACTCTGTGGGAAGGACCTGATTCCTCCTGCTTAGTCTGTCCGCTCTCACATTCTTTATCCCTTGCACAAATCTTGTGAGGAGAGTTATGCCTCTTTCCTCTGTCCAGGTTAACAGGTCTTTTGTTAACTGATAGAGGGAGAAAGAGTGCGTCCCTCCTTGCTTGCGTATGTAAGCCAGAGCCGTGGTGTTGTCCGAGTTTATCTGTATCACCCCGCCTCTGACTATCTCCTCGAAGAACCTTAAGGCTAGGTGTATGGCCACTAGTTCCTTGCAATTGATGTGCCAGGACACCTGTTCCTTTGTCCAGGTGCCTGACACCTCCCTTGCTCCTAGCGTCGCTCCCCATCCCGACTCCGAAGCGTCGGAAAATAACACTTGGTCTGGGTTCTGCAGGGCAAGCGACACGCCTTCGTTCTTCTGAAGAGGAAGGATCCACCACTTCAAGTGATCTTTTATCTCTTGTGGAAGCGGGAAGGTGTCTGAGAGTTGTCCCGTCTTCCAACTCCACACCCCTTTCAGGAAAAACTGAAGAGGGCGAAGGTGAAGCCTCCCCAGAGAGAAGAACTTTTCTAGCGAGGACAGAGTCCCTAAAAGGCTCAGATAATCCCTCGCTGAACTGCTCTCTCTCTCTAAGAAGTTCGAGATTCTCGACAAACCTCGAGTGATTCTCTCTCGCGAAGGAAATACCCGAAAACCCCGAGAATCCATCTGAATCCCCAGATAGACCAAGCTCTGGCTGGGGATCAGCTGCGACTGCTCGAGGGTTCACGAGTAATCCCAGCGATTCTATCATGTTTCTTGTTATTGATAAGTCCTCCAAGCACTGAATCTCCGACTTGGCCCTGATCAGCCAGTCGTCTAAGCAGAGGGAGATGTTTATTCCCTCTAGGTGAAGCCATCTTGCCACATTCGCCATCAGGTTGGTGAAGACCTGTGGAGCTGTAGACAGGCCGAAACACAGAGCCCTGAATTGAAAAATCTTGTCTCCTATCATAAATCGAAGATATTTCTTTGACAAATGGTGAATGGGAACGTGGAAATATGCATCTTGCAAGTCCAGAGAAACCATCCAATCTCCTGGACGAAGAGCTGACATTACTGAGGCGGACGTTTCCATACGGAACTTCTTTTTCTGAACAAAGCGATTCAGAGCGCTTACGTCCAGTACTGGTCTCCTTCCCCCCGATGCCTTTGGTACTAGAAAAAGGCGATTGTAAAATCCCGGGGAGTGTGGATCCTGCACAAGTTCGATGGCCTCCTTTTCCCACATTTGTTCCACCATTTGAAGGAGAGTCTTTCTCATTACAGGGTCTCTGTACCTCGCTGACAGTTCCCGAGGCGTAGATGTTAGGGGAGGACTGTCCTCGAAGGGGATTACGTAATCCTTTCTTTAGGGACTGAAACTGACGACCAGGGTCGGGCTCCCCTTGGTCAGGAGTTCAGGAGTCTGGCGCCCACTGGTGCTTGAAGGAACAACAAGTCATTTCGTCTTCTTGAAAGGTCTGAAGGAAGACCTTCCTCTCTTGTCAGAGCTCTTCTTTCTGGCAGGGGGACGAGTCGCTGCACCTCCACGAAAGGGCTGCCGAGGAGGACGAGAGTCCTTTTTATTTGTAGACACTACAGGACGGCCCTTCTTGGACGTTTGTACAAGTAGGTCTTGTGTCGCCTTCTCAGTTAGCGAGCGAGATATATCCTTCACTAACTGAGAAGGAAACAGATGATCTGAGAGAGGGGCGAACAATAACGCTGTCCTCTGGCTCGGAGAAACCCCTTTTGATAACAGGGATCCATATACTGATCTCTTCTTCAGAAGACCAGCACCAAATAGGGAAGCAACTTCTCCCGAACCTTTCCTTGTACTGCCCCTTGTCCATGCAAGACAGGACGCTATGGAGAATCTCTGGGTTCTTAAGAAACTCCGGGTCTTTAGATTTATTAGCCAGAACTCCGAGTGACCAATCCAGAAAATTGAACACCTCTAAAGTGACAAAAAGTCCCTTTAGAAAGTGATTCAACTCCGAAATGCTCCACGTAGATCTGACCGATCCTAAAGAGTGACGTCTGGAGGCATCCACTAAATTGGCAAAGTCCGCATCTGCCGAAGCAGGAAGAGAAAGACCCATAGTCTCTCCTGTCCCATACCAAATACCTCTCTTTCCATGGAGTTTGGAAGGAGGCATGCAGAATACAGTCTTTCCCAACTCTTTCTTATTGCCCATCCAAGAATCTAAAGATTGGAGGGCCTTCTTCATGGAAATCGCAGGTTTCATTTTCAGAAAGGCCGAAGATTTCACCGTAGCCGAGCTCGAAAAGAGAGAACGAGGAGAAGGAGGAGCCGCCGGACTAAGAGAGTCTCCAAACTCTTGTAGTAACAAGGAGGCTAAGATCTTATAATTTGAGAGTCCCTCATTTGCAGGAAGCTCGTCATCAGACAAATCGTCCAAACCTCGATCAGACGAAGGAGAAAGCTCTCGTTTGGAGGAAGAGTCTTTCCAAGACCTCCTACGATCTGAAGGAGAGGAGCTTCTGTTTGGAGAAGAGTCATAAATTCCAGAAATGAGTCTCCGACTCCTGCCTCCTGGCTCTTGACTCTTGCCTCCTGACTCCTGCCTCCTGACTCCTGCCTCCTGACTCCGGACTCCTGCCTCCTGACTCCTGACTCCTGGCTCCTGGCTCCTGCCTCCTGACTCCTGACTCCTGCCTCTTGACTCCTGACTCCTGCCTCTTGCCTCCTGGCTCTTGCCTCCTGGCTCCTGCCTCTTGCCTGGGTGACTCCTCACTCCTGGCTCTTGGCTCCTGCCTCCTGGGTGACTCCTCACTCCTGGCCGGTGCCAGACGCCTGATCGGCTCACTCCGTAAGGTTGACTCCCCGATCTTACAAGAAGCCTCAACTCGAGTAGGAGCATCGATCCTGGCGGCAGATACCTCCATACGTCTGGAAGACCTTTTGATAGGAGGAAGGGAAGTGTCTTTCCTTCTAGGAGGCTCCTTTGAAAGCACTCCTACAAAAGACGAAATCTGCTCCTGCATAGCAATCATAAACCTCTTAGTAACCTCCTCTTTATCCTCTTCGGGAGGAGGGGAAGGAGGAGGGGAGGAGTCCATAGCCTCCACCTCCTGATTCCTTCTAACTCTGGCTGACAGAATGGCTCTTCTTGCCTTCTTAACTCCCGAAGGAGACTCCTCAGGGAAGTTTTCTGGGCTCGAGTCAATCGTCGGAGCCTTCCAGCTCCTCTTCAGTGGTCGCGAGCGATCTGAATCCCTCCAATCACATCTCGGAGATGAAGATCCCGACGAAGAAAAACACTCACGCAGGACGCTTTTACAATAGCGATCCCTGGCAGTCTGGGGTGTCACAGAAACCGCCGAAGGGACACCTGATCGGTGGGGATTCTCCACAACCTCCTTTCGGTTTTTGACATTCCTTCTCCTCTGGGCATGTGAGCTTGGAAGAGGTCTAGACCTAGGAGCGTTGCGGAGCCGACCAGATGCCCCCTCCACTCTACACTGTGGGGACACTCATATCACTGTCCACTGAAAAATCACTAGCCTTACCTTGCAGGGCAGCCATTTTGTTTTCCATTAACTTGAAGGCCGCTTTTAGATCCGCAAGTTTCTTTCGCTGAATCTACAGGTTCTGCAATAGGAGAAGGGGCTGAAATGGAAGGAGAAGTAGCAATACTTACCCTTGGGGAAGATCCCAAGCTAGGAATTAGTTCATTAGATCTCGAACTACTTAAACTTCTAGAAGAAGCCTTCCTCACTCTTTCTCTTTCTAACTTTTTCAAATAATTAGTTAGATTCTTCCATTCATTCTCACTCAAATTCTCACATTCCTTGCAAGTATATTAGTGAAAGAACATTCATACTCCCTGCAACCCTTGCATACAGTGTGAGGGTCTACCGAAGCTTTCGGCAACCTCACCTTACAGCCTACATTCACACAACGTCTCACAACCATTCCAGTGTCAGACATTTTTAAAGAAAAATCCAAAATCAAGTCCACAAAACAGTCCACAAAAGCGTATGCCAATCCAACAATCCAGATACGTCACCAAAAGTCGGTCAAGAAGATCAATTGCCGGTGAAAAAAGAAAAACCAATCGAGAGGAACCAACAACAATGTTGACGGTCCGGACGACAGAAGAATTCTGATTAGAAAACGGGAATGGTTCCTAGTCCTGCCACCCAGGGCAGGGCGGTAGATCACCTGACCTACCGGTAGCGTGTGCCGCGAAATTTGAAATTCTGTCGGGGACGACGGAGTCTATAGCTAAGTATATATCTGGCAGGGAAGTTGAATGTATAAAAATACTTATAGGCCTACCAGCCTAAAACTTTTGAATCACGCACCTTGGGGGATGCTGGGAGTTCACGGATCAAGGCCTTCTTTTGTTTTGAAGCGTGACCCAGGTGCGCATGCGCGATATCCCTTCTTCTCGCTCCAGCCAGCATCAGTAGCGCACCATCCGAGAGCGATCTTTCGTGAAAAGCGTGTTTTTCTGGACTTGTGCGAGACTTTGAGCATTTGTATTGCTACAGGACATTCATAGATATGTCTCAACGACGTGTGAACCGTGAAAGGCGCGTTTTACCCGTCGGAAGGGATCGTGTAAGGCGAGTTTTGGACCTGGATGCTGGCGAGGGGCCAAGCACCCAGCATGACCCCGCGCCTCAAGGCCGTTCTGTGCGGCCACGTGTGGCTGAAAGTGTTTCAGGAACACATCGTATGCCTTTGGTTACCCCTAAGAAGCATGTGGGCGTCCTTAGGGGCATTCGTAGGCATTTGGGAGGCCTCCAACCAAGGGACATAGACGAGTATCTTTCGGAGCTTGATCGGGAACATGAACGCAAGTCCTTACATTTTGATGGCGGATGGTCAATCGAGTGATGAGGACATCAGTCCCGATGAAAGTGAGGATGAATAATTGCCCCCAATGTCCGTTCGAGGCTCACATCCCGAAAGTGAGCTCGAATTCAGTGGGTTCAGTGCTTAAGAGGGGGAATCTGAGGAGGAGGGGGAGGGTGGGGATACGGGCTTTTATACGGGCTCAAGTTTTATCGCAGAGGACGATACAGAAAGTGAGGGCCTAAGTGAGGGTGATGGGGCCAACGGGTGGGGGTGGGTATTGTGCATCGTGCCCGCACCCTCGCGCGCACGTAGAAGGTCGGCTCGTCGCGCCAGCCAAGGTGTAGGTCGGTCGTCGGAGAGTGACGAGGGGTGGACGGAGGACCCCACCCCTCCTAACATGCACCCCTTCACGGCAACCCCTGTGATGACCGTACCAGTACCCCTGACTGTTTTGGGGTTCATCCAGCTTTTCCTGACGCGGGAATTGCTGGAATACCTGGTACACGAGACGGTAGACTACGCTCGGTACTGCCGGTATGAGCTGAGGACGACCTTGTCGTATTACTGGCGGGGTTGCAACCTCATTGACATGGCGCATTTTTTGGGGCTCCACATTTATTTTGGTATGACACCTGCTGTCGACGTCAGGCAATATTGAGAGAAATTATTTTTTATGTATGCCGAATGTGCCTGGCGTTATGTCCCGTGATAATTTCCTGGCGTTGGACAGGTACTTCACGCCTTCAACCGAAGGGCCATACCCCGGAATAACAGTGATCGCCTCATTTTAGTGCGTACGGTGTTGGATTATATCCGTGAGCGGTGTAGTAATCTCGTGATTCCTGGAAAGAACCTGTCTTTGGATGAGGGGATGATGCCTTACAAAGGACGTCTTAGTATAAAAGTGTATAACCCCAAGAAGCCAAAGAAATATGGTGTGAAATTCTTTCTCATTACCAAGGCCAACACTGGATACGTTGTGGACTTTTCAGTGTATACCGGGGTCTTCTCCACGCTGCGTGACACTGTATTCAACCGTTGTGGGACGTTTCCGTACCAGGGATCACCTGTTATGGATAATTATTATAACTCGGTATCCCTGGCCCAGGAACTGTATGAAGCAGGGATGTTCAGTCAGTGGTACCCTTCGGTTGGTGCGTGGGGACCCCGAATGTCCTCAAGAGGTTCGCTAGTCATCCGCAACACCTGCAAGAGGAGAGACAGAGTGGCGACGGAAGGGCGCTGTCTTCGTCATCTGTTGGAAGGGTGTCCGACTCGTCCCCATGATTACGAGAAGTCATGAACCCATCCAAGAAGAGATCGTACAGCGGAAGAAGACACGTCGACAGGGCCGAGTTGTGTTTGAGGAGTTTTGTACCGAGCGGCCTACTGTCATTAGGCACTACAACAGGCACATGGGAGGAGTTGATCTCTTTGATTCAGCTCATCCAGTACTATCCCTTCGCCAGGAGAACCAGAAGGTGGCACAGAAGCTCCTCAAATACATCCTTCAGTAGGCCCTCCAAAATGCCTACATACTGTACTGTGGGTACCGCGCGGTGACAATCTTCCGAGGTTGACCCACAATACAGTTCCTAGAGGTAGCCAGCCGGGAATGCCCTCATCAACTTCGATCCCGATGAGTGGCCTTCCATAACTGACCCCCTGCCCCGAGCTGCAGATCTGCCCCTAGAGGAAAGGGCAGATAGGAGGGCCAACTTCGCTCGACCTGCCGCCGCACCCCCTGCTGAGCGCCACCCCTGCTGACGACGCCCCTGCTGACGACGCCCCTGCTGCCGCCGCCCCTGCTGACGACGCCCCTGCTGCCGCCTCCCCTGCTGACGACGCCCCTCTTGCTGACCGGCCCCGCCATCACCGCTTCTCGTCGGGTAGTGGACCCTGCGTGTCGGCTGCAGCCAGGGGAACACATACTGGAGGCCTTAGAAGGGCGAAGGCAGAAACGGTGCCGGTGGTGTGCCATATGAATGGCAGAAGGAGAGACACCCGGTTCTTCTGTCGTCTCTGCAAAGTTGCTCTTTGCAGGATAGGGGAGTGTGACCGAAAGTACCACACTAAGGTCATGTATTGGAGCGCGCCCCCTAAACCCCAAACCGACAGCGGAGGGCGCACGGTGGGGCCGCCGGATCCCATCAGCAGTAAGGGCGGCAGCGGCTCCCTCCTCCACTGTAACCTCGTCATGTCGAGTGGAAAAAAATGCAAGACTCTTCAATGTAGGATGGGAGAAAACAAGAATAGAACGAAGAGTCAGGATTACGAGTGAGTATTCTGCATTTATTTTATATTTAGTTTTTTTATATTTATTACAATTTTTTATATATCTGAATGTGTGCATGATAAATAATAATAAGACATTTCATTGTATGCGAAAAGAGAAAGTGTCACCTGCATTCCTTTTATTTATGTATTGGTACCAGAATCGAAGAATGTAATATATATATTTTACGTATATTATATATATATATATATATATATATATATATATATATATCTATATATATATATATATATATATATATATATATATATATATATATATATATATATTATTTTATAAATATTTTTTTTGGTTTTTTTTTTTGGGGGTAAGCAAATTACTTACAGTCTAGTAATATTCAATCATTTGCCTTCACTTTAAAACAAATTGCAAGTCTCTAGAACAATATCTCGATTTATGGTGAATATTTGAAAAAAATATTTGTATTCCCTCCGCGCGCGATTCTCGGCCGAAAATCTCCGAAACGCGTAGGTCACATTCTCCTAATATTTGTGCCTTTTCATATTACGCTTATTTTATAGTTTTATATATGGAAATGTGCGCAAAAACATGCACAATATAACAAAAAATATTGGAGGTTGTAGCATTTCTCATTTTTGAAATATTTGCATATAAAGTACGATAAGTACAAAAAAACTACGATCGGTCACTTTGACTCAACCGAAAAGGTCAAAAAACCCATTTATAACATAAAAATCTTACACTCTAATAATATTCAATCATTTATCTTCATTTTAAAAAAAATTGCAAGTCTCTAGAACAATATCTCGATTTATGGTGAATTTTTGAAAAAAATATTTTTTTCCCCTCCGCGCGCCGATTCTCGGCCGAAAATCTCCGAAACGCGTAGGTCACATTCTCCTAATAATTTGAGCCCTTTTCATATTAAGCCTTTTTTTTAAAGGTTTATAATAGGAAATTTTTGGCGCAAAAACATGCACCAATAATAACAAAAAATATTGGAGGTTGTTAACATTTCTCATTTTTTTGGAAATATTTGCATATTTTTTTAAAGTACGATAAGTACACTACGGAAATCGTCAACTTTGACTCAACCGAAAAGGTCAAAAAAACCCCATTTATAACATCAAAAATCTTACGTCCTATAATATTCCAATATTTATTCTTTCAATTTTAAAATATATTGCAAGTCCTCTAGAACAATAATCTCGATTTATGGTTGAATGATTTTTTTTCCCCTTCCGCGCGGAACGGATTCTTCGGCCGAAAATCTCCGACGCGTAGGTTTCACATTCCCTAATATTTTGAGCCTTTTTCATAAATTACGCTTTTTTTAAAGGTTTATATATGGAAATGTGCGCAAAAACCATCACAATATGAAACAAAAAAATATTGGAGGTTGTACATTTTCTTCATTTTTGAAAAAAAAATTTGCATATAAAGTACGATAATTAACAAAAAAAAACCTACGATCGGTCAACTTTGACTCAACCGAAACAAAAGGTCAAAAAACCCATTTATAACATAAAAATTCCTTAACAGTCTTAAGTAATTTCAACTTCATTTGCTTTCCTTCATTTTAAAATATATTGCAAGTCTCTAGAACAATATCGTCGATTTATGGTGGAATTTTTGAAAAATCTTTTTTCGCCCTCCGCGCGACGATTCTCGGAGGCCGGAAAATCTCCGAAACGCGTAGTTCACATTCCCTAAATTTGAGCCTTTTCATATTACGGCTTTTTTTAAAGGTTTATATATGAAATGTGCGCAAAACATGCACAATTAACAAAAATATTGGAAGGTTGTAGCATTTCTCATTTTTGAAATATTTGCAATATAAGTACGATAAGTACAAAAAAAAAACTTCGATCGGTCAACTTTGACTCACCGAAAGGTCAAAAACAACGCATTATAACATAAAAATCTTACATCTAGTAATATTCAAATCATTTATTCATTTTAAAACAAATTGCAAGCTCTAGAACAATATCTCGATTTATGGTGAATTTTTTGAAAAAAATATTTTTTTTTTTTTTCCCCTCTGCTCGCCGATTCTCGGCTGAAAATCTCCGAAACGCGTAGGTCACATTCTCCTAATATTTGAGCCTTTTTCATATTACGCTTTTTTTAAAGGTTTATATATGGAAATGTGCGCAAAAACATGCACAATATAACAAAAAATATTGGAAGGTTGTAGCATTTCTCATTTTTGAAATATTTGCATATAAAGTACGATAAGTACGAAAAAACAAAAAACTACGATTGGTCCAACTTTGACTCAACCGAAAAGGTCAAAAAACGCATTTATAACATAAAAATCTTACAGTCTAGTAATATTCAATCATTTATCTTCAATTTAAAACATATTGCAAGTCTCTAAAACAATATCTCGATTTATGGTGAATATTTGAAAAATGACAATTTGTCGAAAATTGCATTTTTCCTAACTATACAAACCTGAGGTCCTTTAACAATAGGAAGGTAACTAGCGGCAGCTGGGACGGTCGTAAGCTTCGAACAAGGGGAGAACGGTAGTTAACTGCTTGTCCGATCGTGCGCGCGCCCCGCGCGCCCGAGAGGGTGAAGAATCACTTTTGCTTTAGGCCCATGCAAAAAGTTGCAGAGGTGAGGGGTGGCATGAGGTGGGACTATATGTAAAGGACCTCAGGTTTGTATAGTTAGGAAAAATGCAATTTTCGACAAATTGTCATTTGTTCCGATACGTATACAAACCCTCGGTCCTTTAACAATAGGAAGACTCACTTCTTGGTGGAGGAATCTGAGTCTTTTTGGTGAACAGACTGGTGTTCGTCCAACCCTGGAGTGCCTCCCTGGTCGTAAGAGCAAGGGAGGGATCCAAACCTCTGTCCGATTGATCGGGGTGTGCACCGCAGGATCAATGGTCAGACCTCTGGGCCAAGTACTAAGAGAGAGGCAAGCGTATCTCTTCGTACCAGCAAGCAAGAACTTGTTCCTGTTTGCAAGAGACAATCATAAAATGATGGGTTTGTCTCAATTGGCATCCACTTCCTCCCCCTTGTTGGAGGAAGTGGTTGGATATTTACTCCTATCCCTACTGAAAGGGATAGGATGGTGCTCTATTGAGTAGCTCACCTGCATCTCGTCCTTACCCAGCAGGGTGACGACCGTCTCCCTCTACCCAAAGGTAGAGGGAAGAAAAGATGGGAAGAGGAGCCAGTCACACTCTCATTCCTCATCCATTCTTACGGTCACACCAGGACTCGATGCTGTTCAGCCCTGCGAGGGTCTGGGTTAACTACACAACGTGTTGAGCAACCACCACGGTTCCCAAGGAAAAAGATCCAAGGAACTGTGGGCAATATCCTGAAGGTAGAAGGAGGTGCATGCGGTCCGGTTTTGGACCGAGGCGCCTGCCTTCATTATCTGCGCCACGGAGAAGTTCTTGCGGAATGTGCGAGAGAATGATGAAGAGGCGTCCACACTCATCCTGGGTGTCGAGTTTCTTCAGACAGCTCCGTCGCACCTTCACAGGACAAAGCAGCATAGCCTTCGTATCGGAGGCGGTGAAGTCCATTAGGGAGGGTATTGTGAAGGACTCGAACCAATCGTCAGTTACCGAAGGTTCTGAGTCTTCGCTACGAAGATCGGTACGAAATCGAGCGTCACAAATCCCCATCCCTTTGTGCTTGACTTCTCAAGAGAAGTCATGCAGTTACCTAAGACGAAAAGAAGGGAATAGTCGTATGACCTATCCCTCTTCTCGACTTTGGTTATGTACAGTACTCATACTGACAAGCTATTAAGACGAAGTAATGATTGCTCTGGAACAACCGAACTAAGTCCAAAGCATAGTTCGTAACTGACTCGGGCGCTCTGACAGCTGCCGACTGACTGGTTCGGAATCAGTAGAGGCAAGTTGTCCAAGCATCCGGGTAAGTCACGTGACCTTCGCCCTTTAAAGAGTTATGCTGAGAGACCAACAAATAAATATTGTTATCACGATGCCGGACGGCGCGGCGATGATTCTCTTAATGCATAAACTCAAAAGGCGAAAGTCAATTGCCTTCAAAAGACCGAGGTCCCTGATGGCAAGAAAATCTCATAGACGTTGAATCTCAGCTTAAGGAGAAACAACACTATGTGACGTTGAAGACGAAGGTAGGCAATGAATGCAACCTACGTCTTCCAGCTGATCGAGAGAAGGAATCTCAAGATTCTAAACCTGTGCTTACAATTGACTGAAAACGCTAACCGCCATTTCATTGCTGTCCGTTGTGCAATGAAAGCGGGGCGTTCTTCAGTAATGAAACACAGGGGAGTGCCGCCTGAAGAACTGCTTCTCATGGGCTGAACGTTTGGAAGTAGAGCTGGCAGGTGTGGGAGTAGGCGATGTCTTTCAATACATCTGCTAATCCGGGGTGAACAATGAACAATTGTACACCTCCGAATACAAGATATTTTGAGGACAAACTCAGATTCCGCAAAAATCATTCGCATTATCGGGATACGATGCAGCAAGAGACTATTACAGATTTCTGTTTACCAGTGCGGTAAACAGAAAGATGAGAGTCGAATAGATATCTCTGTTTTAAAATTCTCGCAAATACCGAAGACGATGAATACTAGCGTTTTCACAGCAGTAGATGGTCATTCATGTATGCGAGAATCCCCGTTAATCAGAGACTTAAGTCCGTGATTGTTGGGCAGAGATACGGTTGTTATTCAATCAAAAGCAGGTGAGAAAGACATAAACAACCGTCTATCTCAAAAGCGGCAGCTGATACTGAAATGCCTCGGGCAATTCAATACGCAGTAGCTGTCGCTGACTCGTCTCCTGAGTTGCCAAGTAATCCTTTCCACGAAGGAATGCGTTCGCTAGAACCACCGAGCATAAAAAGATATGCTCGAGCAATTATATTTAAGCGAAACGAATTTCGGTAAATATAAAAGCTTAAATGGTGTTGTTGTGACAACACCATAAGTATATAAAATTGAAACTGGAAACTCCTGGGAGGTTGCAGGCAACCCGGGTTGCAGTTCAATTAGAATACTTTTCGTCTAAGGTCGCAATCCGTAGAATAACCAGGATATGCGCCTACCCCTCGGACCATTCAACTGCTTAGCAGAATCATGTCGCGAGGTTAATATACGTAGTATATTTGTAGGATTCTGAACAACGATCTCCATCCTAAATTCTTTCCTTCAAGAAAACAAAATAAGGATTGGAGATCGACCACCTTCGTTCTCTATTAAAGAGAGTGAAGGAGAAGTCTTCCTCGAAGGAAGCTTCAATGGTGAACAGAATACTAAGACGATAGTTCCAGCCAAACTGGATATTCCCGTCCGTTCTTCTCTATTCCAGGTTGGTCGCCTACTGTCACAGTCTTCTTCAGCAGCAGTCTTCTTCCTAATGCTAGAAATTCCAGGAATTCGAGCATAGGCGAGGTTCCCGATTATCGTGTAACATATCGGGGATTCTCGTCTCGCTCACTTTGGACCGTGGTCTCGCCTATGTGTTTGGAGATCGTAAGAAACTCTAACACTGAATGCGCTAGAAATTCCGTAAAATTCTAAGCAGTCTGCGAAACCCCCACCGAATTCGTCAAACGATATCGGCTGGTGGTCCTCTCGATTCCCGTAGAAATCGAGAATGGGGCAGGATCCCTCCTCAACGACCGGGGCTTACGTCAGGTAGGACCCGAAGGTCCCCCCTGGTAGCGCAGTCCCCAACGTGGGATCCTACAGAGAAATCTCTGTAGGATCCTTCCCTTTCCCTCGTAGCCGTAAGGAGAGAGGGAATGGGGGAGGAATTGGATACTCGCTCGCCTTCCCAGTGGAACTAGCATTTGGAGAAGAGTAGAGCAGCCATCGCCTTGCGGCGATGGCCTCTCAGAGTCCTGGGAAAACGTATCGTCAGGAGAAAACGTTTTTCCCGAGGAGGGTTACGAACTCTCACTGTAGGTAAGGGTCTGCCGCCACTGTGAACGTCGTCTGGGTGGGGCTGATCGACACCTGACAGGAGAGAGCCGATACCGTCCTCCGACTCATTCCAGTCCTCGTCGAGGTCGAAACCTCTCAGGAGGACCGAAGGAGTATTTAAATACGGTGTCCGAAGACACGTAGAAACGCCGCTGTCGCAGTAGAGGAGGTGGAAGTAGCTTGATCGACCGGCCAGAACTGAGAGAGCCTTCTTGTCCGGAGACGAGAGACTCTGGTTCAAGACAGAATCGGCAAGCTCCAATCGCGGCATACCCACCGTCGGTTTGGGTTCCTCTCGGGCCCCAAAACGACTCGAGCAGAGACATGGGCTCTGCTGGTGGGGGTGGGAGCGGCGATCCTTCCCCGGCCCCCGTCGTTGTGCTGACGAATCAGTGCAATAACCTGGGTAAAGTTACTCTGAATCTCGGAAGTTACAGCGTCTTGAGGAGTAGGACCGTACCAGTCCCTCCAACAAGAGCAGCTCCCAGGACCCTCCTCCTTCAGAAGAAGGACCAGCAACAGATCCCTGACGGTTGCCTCCATCACTTGCGCGTACGTCCTGGTTGGTCCTAAGTACCAACCTGGCACGTGCGGCGTCGTGACGGGATCGTGAGCGGCGCATCTCTCACGATCACTCCTATATACCCTCGCTCTTCCTGGCGTATGCGAGGAAGTTGAAGGTATCGGAGAGACAGAACTGACGCTACCCCACCCCTCTCCCCCGGACGGTCGCCTCCAATCACTTGCGCGTACGCCTCCTGGTTGGTCCTAAGACCATACGTGGCACGTGCGGCGTCGTGACGGGATCGTAGCGGCGCACCTCTCACGATCACTCCTAGTCTACCTCGCTCTTCCCGGTGTAGCCCGAGGAAGTTGAAGGTAGTGGAGAGACAGACCTGACGCTCACCCCCCCCCGCTCGCTGGCAGGACCAGCGTACGTGGGGGGCTGCAGCCGATCACCAACCCGCGGTGGGGATCGATCTGCAGGCCTGGCCGTGCCGCTCACCTGTGGCTGAGCGGCTCGACTGAGCACGTCGACCCCGGTTCCGTGCGTCAGACGAGCTGCTGCTGGTCACCGTATCGCCCGGTCCCCTGTGGGAGCGGCGTCAGGTGACCTGCAGAGCTCGCTTTCCGCCGTGAGACCGGTGAGCGTCCTCGGCGGCACGTCAACCGCTGGTACCAGCCGAGGCTGGTACCGTCGGTCGAGGGGACCGGGGGTGGGGGACCTCTTCCCAGCCTCAACCCGTGGCCGGTCAGAGACCGTCACGTCCACCCCGAGGTACGGCTGGTCGCTGCGAGAGCGGCCGCTGGCCTGGCGAGAGTCACTGAGCGGCTCTCGACAGTCTTCTGCTCCGTGCCTCGGTCATGACGCTGAGCGAACTCAGGCGTCTTAACTTTGGCTGCACGGTCACCCGAAGGAGATCGTACACTCGGTTAAAAACTTCTCGCGACGAGAAACCGAGCCGGTACCTGGCTTAGCAGCAGAGCTGCCAAGACCAGGCGAGGGTGTACCAGCGGTAGCCAGCACACCCTTGGTCCCCGTCTTCTTCTTCTCAGAAGGGGAGACGGGCCGTTCCCCGTTCCCGAAGGAACCGGAGGACCAGCAGAAGAACCCCCCCGTCACACCGGAATGTGACGAGCCCTTCGAAGTTCCCGAAGGAGTCTT